>NC_088711.1:36407120-36719620 GCF_963576615.1 Watersipora subatra | reverse complement strand
GTTAGTCATTGTATCATCTTCCTAAGTAAGTTATTGGATCATATTACTGTGTTAGTTATTGCATTATCTTCCTAAGTTAGTTATTGTATGATCTTCGTAAGTTAGTTATTGTATCATACTACCGAATTAGTTATTGTATCATACTACCGAATTAGTTATTGTATGATATTACCGAGGTAGTTATTGTATCATCTTACTGGGATAGTTATTGCATCATCTTTCTGAGTTAGTCATTGTATCATCTTTCTGAGTTAGTCATTGTATCATCTTCCTAAGTAAGTTATTGGATCATATTACTGTGTTAGTTATTGCATTATCTTCCTAAGTTAGTTATTGTATGATTTTCCTAAGTTAGTTATTGTATCATATTACCGAGTTAGTTATTGTATGATCTTCCTAAGTTAGTTATTGTATGATCTTCCTAAGTTAGTTATTGTATGATCTTCCTAAGTTAGTTATTGTATGATCTTCCTAAGTTAGTTATTGTATGATCTTCCTAAGTTAGTTATTGTATCATATTACCGAGTTAGTTATTGTATGATATTACTGAGTAAATTATTGTATCACTCTACTAAGCTGCTGTAGTTAATGTTGTTCAGTATGTTTTTCTATTACAGGAAACAGCTATGCACTTGGCATGCAGAGGGAACTATTCCCAAGTGGTAGAGTTACTACTGCAGTATTCAGCTAGTGTCATCTGTCGCAACCATAAAGATCAGACTCCCTTAGATGTTGCCATTGAATGTCGATCACACCAGGCAGCAGCTGCCATCATCACCAGTGACAAGTATGTTTAAGTTAATTTCATTGAATCAGCTTGAAATTTCCAAGAACTTTATTATGTCTGGTGATATTTTAACAGTTTTGCTTTTGCAGTCTGTTGAATCGCATTGCTTTGTTTGCATGAAGCATCCTCATAGTTTTAGTGATGTAAGTAGAAAGTTCTAGTAATTAGTGATTAACTACCTCAGATCTGAGCTGGCTCACGGCAAAAAATGCAAATCATACGCAGTATTGCTGGCCAATCCGAACAGATGGCTTCCAAATATTGTTTAAGATGTCTCTAAATGTTTTTTAATATTCAAAGCTTTCTAGAAAACCTGGCCTTCTATAATAAGAAACCTCTGGTTAACCATGTAATGCTATTGCCCTGCCATTATCATCATTACGATAAAATCTCTGCCAATAATGGAAATATAGATTTCCATTAGGCAAACTCTTATCCCAACATGAAATCTTTTTGCAGTCGTGTAGGTTGTTGTCATTCTAGCGCAACTGGATGCTAGTTAAGCCTGTTAAACTGGTCTGGATAACGCCTTAGCTGGTGTTGTACTCACTAGTTCATTCACTATGTTTCCATAGCACAGATGATGCGGTGAGTGTTTCAATCGACATTTGCATGCTGTGGATTAATGCAAGCGCTTTGTTAAAAAAGATAAGGAGTTCAACGCCAGAAGTCTTGGCAGTGCTGACTGTGGTCTTGTTTCATGGCACGCTGAAGTGTAGAAGATGTTTAATATGAAATAGTTTCTGCGGTATTTTTGAGCATAATTCGCAAAGGCCATTTCTATCTTTCGCAAGCTTGAACACGCCTTAAAATTCTGCGAATAACAAAACACAGCTTGTGTATTTTAGCCATTTTCATCTTGCTGATGATGTAAACTTGCAGATTAACAGCGTTTTGAAAAGAGTGATAATACCATTTAGGGCTCTGCAAATCTTGGGAAATTTTTAAAGCTTGTAACTTTAGAATATCACAAACAGAGAACTTCGAACATTGGTGTTTTGAGTTCTAAAAAAAAATTTTTAATGTATTCATGCTAGCTTTAAAATAACTAGTTTGGCACTATTTGCCACTCAAACCCTCTCCACATACACATACATGCATCTTATAGAAACCTGTTATAGTGCAAATGGTATATTATGGTCTACTAGTAGTTGATATTGTCATCTTATAGAAACCTCTTCATGTCTGTACCAACAATCTCATCTTATAGATGGCAAGAAGCGATGGACTGTGTAGACGAGGGAGGTAACAACCCACTGCCAAGGCTGATAGCTTTCATGCCTTCTATAGCCAAGTTAGTCCTTGACCGTTGCATTCAGCATAAAGGAAATCCTGAAAAAGAGGACTTTGCAGTGACTTACAATTTCAAGTACATGGATCCAAGTCCATTGAGTCATTGCTGTAAAAATGGCAAGGCATGGTATGCAGCGGTAAGCTATCAGAAAAACAAACCGTTGCAATTTACTTTTGTACAAAAAACTGAATCTGTTTCCTGTTAGAGTGGCCTAATAGTGTCTTACTTTTTGAACAATTTATTTGTGGTTGAACAATTTGACCTTAGTTGTCGAACTTATGGAATGGTTCAACTGCAGATAGGTATCGCTGTTAAAAAAAGGGAATGCCAGTAGGAAAGCTTTTGGGGCAATTGGATGAAAGAGAGGAAATGAAAGTTTGACAAGTTCACTGCAGGTGTAAAGAGTGGTGAGAGAGCCTTAAGTGCAAGTGACTGTCACTGCTCACAAAGAGGAAATGGTGCTAGGGTTGGTTAGATTCTGAAGGTTGTCTGTTATGGAGATGAACTACCTCAGCAAAGAGGTTCATGCACAAATAGGTGTGACAGTAGGCAAAAAAGCTGTGACTATAGGCTGAGAAGGGATGACAGTAGTTAGAGAAGGTGTCACTGTAGGCAGAGAAGGTGTCACTGCAGGCAGAGAAGGTGTTACTGTAGGTAGAAAAAGTGTCACTTTAGGCAGAGAAGAGTCACTGTAGGCAGAGAAGGTGTGACTATAGGCAGAGACAGCGTGACTGTAATCAGAGAAGGTGTCACTGTGGGCAGAGAAGGTGTCACTGTAGGCAGAGAAGGTGTCACTGTAGGCAGAGAAGGTGTCACTGTAGGCAGAGAAGGTATCACTTTAGGCAGAGAAGGTGTCACTATAGGCAGAGAAGGTCTTACTTTAGGCAAAGAAGGTGTCACTATAGGCAGAGAAGGTGCCACTATAGGCAGAGAAGGTGTCACTGTAGGCAGAAAAGGTGTCACTATAGGCAAAGAAGGTGTTACTTTAGGCAGAGAAGGTGTGACTATAGGCAGAGACAGCGTGACTGTAATCAGAGAAGGTGTCACTGTAGGCAGAGGAGGTCTCACTGTAGGCAGAGAAGGTGTCACTTTAGGCAGAGAAGGTGTCACTTTAGGCAGAGAAGGTGTCACTTTAGGCAGAGAAGGTATGCTAGTTGAAGAGTCTCACTTCCAGATGGTTGTCACTGTTGGGAGAACGTGAATGCCTGTAGCTTGAGCTCAAGACAGTCACTAAGAGCATATTCAATCCTTAATGTGATCCTTGTAATCCTTATTTTACCACACTGTTGGAAATTTTTATTGCAGGCAGCAGCGACTTTTAGTGAACATAAACTGTTCCGATTGGCTGCACTAATGTTCAGAGTACTTGAACAGTTTTATTGTATCATGGTTACTATGTATTTCTTTTTATTTAAATTTGATTGTGTCATGAAACTCAATGAATGGCTTTTACATATCTTAGCCTTTGCTCAACTAAAGTCGTATGAAGGTTAAAACTTGTGTTATCAAACTGCTCTAAAGTTAACTCTCTCAATTAAATAGGAAGTCAGGATCACTTGAATTGGTTGAAATACAATTCCAAAAAGGGAAAATGATGTTGACAAGAATGAAATCTAATCTTATATAGCTTCCCAAATGGTCATGTCTCCAGTCATTGACTTTTCCTTGTCACTAGACTCAGACATGTCCAGCCAAGATCATAGAGCCATTTTTCGTGCAACTCTTAAAAATAATCGCAGCCTCTGCTAGCAAACCAAACACTGTTTACAGCTAATGAAGCAGACATCATACTCGGTATATAAAGTTGGCCAATTTAAACAATGTTTTTAGAGCTGTAACTTAATTTTTTTTTTTGTTTGTTCTAGCCATTGGTTGTGTAATATATACAAAACATGCTGTGCAGTTGCTTGTCTCTGGTGAACAACTGTAGGTTTCATTGCCTGATAATCGTACCTATTTTTTTAATCGATGGCTGAACAGAGCACCGAAAGGACATTACTGTATCTAAGTCCTAACTAAAACATGTATGATCTTGATCATAAATTTCATGTTCTGTAACAAAAAACAACAAAATTTTAAAATTCAATTTTACCTGATACTAATGATAAAATTGCAATCTGAATGTACAGTATGAGTCATATTACAAATCTTGATTTCAGGATATGGTCGAACATGAATGTAAAGATTTGATGATGCATGAAGTAACACAGATGAACATGCGGCACAAATGGTAGGTTGTATCTGTATTACTCTGTCTATTAGGGTGTCAGGGTGGCCTAGTGGTAATGTCTTTGACTTTCAACCATTGGGCAAGGGAAATGACCTCTGTCAGACTAGAGGTGTTGCAAAATGCATCCCTTCGGGTTAATCTGACAGTTCCAGGAAAAGCACTTGATAAGTGTTAGGACCATCCAAGGTAGCTTATAAAAAACAAGTCCTGGCGGTGGGTTTCTCTACATGAGAACATGAGAACACTACTAAGCATTGTCACTACATGACAGAAGCATGCCATTACTTTACTCTGCCTATTAAAGTATTAGTGGGTCCTAAGGTACTACTATCTACCAGCGTTCTATTGTATAATAGACTATTACTACCTACTGATGTACTATCAGTGAGTTTTACTGCCTACTGTTTCTACTGCCTAATTACTATTTGAGGCAAGTTGTTTAGTGTAAACTCATTATATGATGGTCAACTATAGATTTGAATATAGTATTTGAATATCCACAAACATCTAGTCACGGTTGATATTAGTGAGCTCACTGCATCTCATAACAGTACTTACATACCACTCAAATATCTGCAAGGCAAACAAGACTTGTTCTTTTATAAAATTTGCTGTCAGGGTGTGTTAACCTATCATATGATGGTGTAAAAAAACCTATCATATGATGGTGTAAAACCTATCGTATGATGGCGTAAAACCTATCGTATGATGGTGTAAAACCTATCGTATGATGGTGTAAAACCTATCGTACGATGGTGTAAAACCTATCATATGATGGTGTAAAATCTATCGTATGATGGTGTAAAACCTATCATATGATGGTGTAAAACCTATCGTATGGCGTTGGAAAACCTATCGTATGATAGTGTGTCGCCTAGCTCATGTTTTCACAAGGTTTAAATAATGAAGCAGCCTACAAGTGCAGTAAATAAGAGATCAATGTATCTGGTAGAGTTTGGTAGTTATTACTAAAACAAACTAAACTCTGTAAGACAGATGAAAAGAGTATTTATAGAATCACATCAATGTTTGATCAGCATTTCCTGTATTTCTTTCAAGCAATGTGAATGCAGTCTGTAGCCTTGCACTAAATATTTCTGTATGAACTTTTAGGCTAACCTTTGGACGAGGAATGTTTGTCGTTGACTTCATTTATTATACAACAGCCCTGGTTACTCTCTCTGTATTCATTGACGAGATGCCAAACGTAATCACAGACCACCAAGACTATCGTGGGTTTCCCATGAATATAACTGATGAAGAAGCGAGTAATGCAACTGTATTGGAGGAGCTTAAGATGGTGAGAATAATTAAATGATGCCTTCTAGACATTTGTTATTGTTTGAACAATATTGGTAAGAAGCTGTAACGCATGTGAACCATGCCAACTGAAGACTTCACCTAGTTGCTTAAATTATACCATCAGGTCAGTTATACTGACCTGATGGTATAACCTAATATCCACCTAATATCTGCAGTCTTAGCGGAGAAAGTATTTTGGTTTTTTGGTATTATTGGCTTAAGGCTGCCCTTTTGTTTATTCTTGTTTTATGATTTTTGCATGGCATCATTTGAAAAACATTTCTATTTTAAATGAAATTATTGGCAAAAAAGTAATATAAACCGATTACTATATTGCGGTACACCATGGTAGACTTTTTGCAAGTTGAATAATTTACAGGGATAACTATCAGCACATGCAGGAAGTGTATGCCCTTATATTCCTAACAAGTGTGTTTATTAGACTGTTTCATAGATGAACTCACACAAGTATTTAACAAATACATATACAATCTATACACAGAAAGGAACTCTAGACAGATTTGAAAGGCCAAGTGAACAGCAAGCAGCATTACTACAAATATTACGTATTACAACTTACCTGCTCCTCTCAGGGACCACAGTGAGGCTGGTCGTGGATCTCATTACATTAGTAAGTTTTATAGGATCTTATTCGCTTCCTACCCTGAACTTTTAAGTTAGAATTATTATAATTCTCTGTTAAGTATTCACTACGCACCTATTAAGTATTCTCTAAGCACCTATTAGGTATTCTCTACGCTCCTATTAGGTATTCTCTACACTCCTATTAGGTATTCGCTACGCTCCTATTAGGTACTCTCTACACACCTATTAGGTACTCTCTACACACCTATTAGATATTCTCTAAACACCTATTAGGTACTCTCTACACTCCTATTAGGTATTCTCTGCGCTCCTATTAGGTATTCGCTACGCACCTACCTATTAGGTATTCTCTACATCCCTATTAGGTATTCCCTACACTCCTATTAGGTATTCTCTACGCCCCTATTAGGTAATCGCTATGCACCTATTAGTTATTCTCTACACTCCTATTAGGTATTCACTACGCACCTATTAGGTATTCTCTACACGCCTGTTAGGTATTCTCTACGTTCCTAATGGGTATTCTTTACGCAACTATTGGGTATTCTTTACACAACTATTAGGTATTTTTACACACCTATTAGGTACTCTCTACACACCTATTAGGTACTCTCTACACATCTATTAGGTACTCTCTACACACCTATTAGGTATTCTCTACACACCTATTAGGTATTCTCTACGCGCCTGTTAAGTATTCTCTACACTCCTATGAGGTATTCTTTACACACCTATTAGCTATTTTTACACACCTATTAGGTATTCTTTACACACCTTTTAAGTATTTTTATACACCTACTAGGTACTCTCTACACACCTATTAGGTATTCTCTACACTCCTATTAGGTATTCGCTATACTCCTATTAGGTATTCTCTACACTCCTATTAGGTATTCTCTACGCACCTATTAAGTATTCTCTACACTCCTATTAGGTATTTTTACACTCCTATTAGGTATTCTTTACACACCTATTAGGTATTCTTTACACAACTATTAGGTACTCTCTACACACCTATTAGGTATTCTCTAGACACCTATTAGGTATTCTCTAGGTATTAATAAATAAATTGCATGTAAACTTAGTCAGTTTTCTAACCACTCAAACTTTGTTGCTTCTTTTACTATAGAGGCTGTTATTCTTCAAGAAAGGGGCAACATACGTAACCATGAGCATGATATCATGCTTAGCTGTGGCTATCCTAGCCATTGATGAGACAACATTTGTTCTTAAGAATTACCAATGGAGGGCTGCGTGGATTGGGATGTTTCTAGCATGGCTCGTCGCTACGCACTACCTCATCAGGTATGATATCTTTTCTTTAACTATTCACTTATATTCAATGTTTTAATAAAGTTGTCCATCAACGGAATTACTTAATATCAAATCATGTGGCTAATGGAGAGTTATCTTCTCTTAACCAGTTGCAGCAGAGCGTTTTAAGAGTGTTTTTTGAGCTGAATTTTTTTACACTGTTAAAACAGTTTTCATTGGGTTAAAATGTTTCAAGTCGGTTATTATAATTATTTATTATTATTATTTAATTAGAAAACTGTGATTCCATACAAGCTAAAGAATAAAGAGAATTTTGGAATAACACAGTATGTACTCATAGGACTTTCTCTATGTAAGGTTTATGCTTGTAGAGTCCCAGTGATTGGAATATATATGACTATGTTCTACAAAGTTCTTAGCAGCGTCATAAAGGTATTAAATACATTATCTAAATATCTGAATAACATAATCATAATATAATAGTCACTGTCTAAGAATTCACAGAATTTTGTGTTGTTTTTTTAGAACTTCTCAGTTGCGCCGATGATATAAACCCCAATGATATAAACCAATGTTATAAAGTGGGGGGGGGGTTTATATCATTGGTTGAACTAATAACAAACAATTTCATGCCAAACTGTAAGATAGCACAACTCCTTAGAAAACTTGTTCTCCACATGTTTTAGACTCTCCTGGTCATGTTGTGTTTCTTCGCTGCTTTTGCATGGTGTTTCTCAATCACCCAGCACCGAACTGTAAGTTTATATACAAACATTTTACTCTGTGATTATCGTCTCTTTTATAATTTCTGATAGCAGGGTAGGAAGCAGGGAGTAACCAAATAATAATTATATATATGAGCTAAACAGCAAGCTAACCGTGCTTAATTTTCAGATTATTCGAATTAGCAAGACGGTTGAACCGGGCAGGTAAATCAGTCCATCCCATCGATCAGTTAGATGCATAGTTAGATATGAACTTTATTGTCTCTAGTCAAATGCAGTTCAAAGCAAATGAGAAAGAAATAAAAAATAATAAAAAAATCAAAAAAATAAAATTAAAAGCAAATTAAAGGATAGTAAATTAAAATGATGGAATGGAAGGAATAATAAATTAAAATAATGGAAGGAAGAACTCTTCTTATTTAGCGCTGCTCTACAGTATAACTTGGATTGCTATAAGAGTATGACTGGCAAAGTGTTGATTAGTTAGTTAGTAGATAGATTAACCTATGACTAGTCAAGCTTCAAACCTCTCTACAGCCAGTCTGAGCAACAGTATAGCAACTCTATACACAGTTCAAGTTAGTCTATTTTAGCTTACTGTTAAAATATAACTTGATATAAAATAATTTATTATCTTACCTTTGACCTCACACAACTTTATATCATCACCGTTTTTAAACTTTTAAAGCCACAATTTGAACGAGATGTATTCCTTTAGGAAGAGTTTGAAACGCCGTATATAGGACTTCTGAGCACGATGAACATGGCACTCGGAGAGCTCTCATTCGTCGATAGGTTCGTCATTAGCAATACAGGACCATTCAGAGGAGACAATTTCGTTCTTATTACAATCTTTATGGTCGTTGTTCCAATAGCATTGGTGAATTTGCTGATTGGTGTAGCTGTGGGAGATATTGACTTGGTCAAAAGCAAAGCCACTCTCAGATTCATCTCTTTAAACGTAAGTTAATTGCTCTTCCATCAGGTTGTACTTATTCAGGTTTTTTTAAACTAAACGTCAGTATTTTTTCTCTGCTTATATTTTTGAACTGAGAAAGAAGTAGACTATTGTTAGCAATAATTTCCATAATTGTATACAGCCGAAGAAGAAAAAGGTTTTATACTATATATATAGATTATAATATATATACTGGAAATTGTACAATATATAACAATAATATGATTATATTATTATACTAGCCAAATGCCTGACGTTGCACGGGTAATAGAATACTTAGGAATTTAATGAATTTGAGTAACTTACCTGGAAAGTTAGATCTTTACTAAAATCTTTACTAAAACAATACTCACATTTTGGGCCAGCTTAACAATCGTTATGCGTAACGGTCAACAGTGTTAGTTATTAACCCCAATCAAGTGCTTTAATCGTGAGTATCTCAACCGTTTCTCAAGAATAAATCTATTGCAGTCTGTGTAGCTTAATGGTTAAATTCGCCACATTTAGATCTGGAGGTCCCAAGATCAAATCCAGTGCCGTGTGCATATGGCATTACTAGATGTTAATTGCTATAACTGGACACAGGGTTTAACAAAAGATGAACACAGATTTATGTATATGGACTATACATTGTTACATATGATAATTTTGACATTTGCGTTGTTACGCCATTGGCATTATAGGAAAGTCACACAACTTGCTTATTGTTCAAATTATTCTAACTCCTAGTTCTATCCCAAATTTAGGATGCCACAAACAAAGCATACCAGTTGATAATATACACACTTTTGCTTGAAATAATATTATTATAGTTAATAATGTTGTATAAATAGAGGTACTCACATGAGTTGAACCAGAGAATGAGAAGAAAAATCTATCTTTCATTCTATTTCCTTATATACTACCCAATACTGCCTAATACGACCTAATCTACTAGCTTTATCCACTAGCTGTATTCACTCACCGTAATTGCCAAGACCACCAGCAACTGCTTTGAGCCCAGATGCCAATATAGCCTGAGCCCAACAAATTTCATAATACAACAGATTACAACTATGTTAAAACCTTTCTTTTCAAAGTTTGAATACATGACTGAGATAAGTTTAAAGATCTTGTTTCGAGAATTGTGTAGAAAGCAGCTATTGGTTATGTGCGTGTGTGTGTGTGCGTGCGTGCGCGTGCGCGTGCGCGTGCGCGTGCGCGTGCATGCGTGCTGTGTTATGTTATGCCGTGTCAATGATAGTGATTGGTCGCTTCATAACAACACTCCTGCCTGATATAGGAAGCTATCAGATTTTCTTAACAGTCACAAGATAAAGCGAAGGGTTCATTTTATTGACTAGTTTATCCGCTTCCTTCCACATATTTCTATTTGAAAACTACTACTTAACCAGATAACAACTATTCTTTCTGTTGATAAAACTCCGTAATACAGGGAATAAGCTTCTAAAATATACCTGAGCTGACTCTGTTCACATTACACTTTGCGGTATTTGAATGTTTTATATATAGTGATAACTAGCAGAATTACCGGCGTTGCATGGGTATTAGAAATCAGCTTATAAACAATGAGAGGTAATGTGGTTGCCTGCCACTTGCTATTAGCCTGGCACATCGCCAATGAATAATTTGAGTAAGCTTACTAATAAGAGCTAATTACTTGCTCTCACGATTGAGCTTGCATAAAATTACGCTACCACCCTCCAGTCGTAACGGGCAGCAGTAGCGTATTTTCACCCATATAACAACATATATCGCCTAATAAATCCATCAAGCTTGTGTGGCTTAGTTTGTAAGGGATTGGACTGACAATTGAATGTGACTAATGATCAAATGGGAGGGTCCGTGATCAAATCTTCTGCGATACGGATTCTTTATTTCAAGATTTTAATAGTGTTATCTAGACAAACAGACACAGACAAACTTTGAGAAATATATACAGTATATAAATGCAATTCATAGGAAAAGGCTGAGCTTTTTCCAATGAAGCTATTTCTCAGCTTCAAGTTGTTTTGAATATTCATATTTCAAAACAAATATTAAAATAAATAAGTGATAGTACAAGCAAAAATAATACTAGTTAACAAGCTATATAATGCCTTTTCTTTTTTTCTGTTGCATTCTATTATGAGTATTAAGAGGGCCTGTTTTAAACTTCTTTTTTATTCTTCAGTTTGTTTTTAGCTAACAATATGCAGGTTTTACTTACAACCAGGTGGAGACAATTGATGAATACCAAAGACACGCTTTGAAATACGTCCAAAAGAAATGGTACATCCAAGAGCTTACTTTATATCCAAACCGAGTCCCTAAAGGCATCTTCGCAAAGGTAAGTAGAATATGTAGCTTTCAACATGATAGTCGAGTGTCGTATCTATCTAAAAAGCTATTATGTATGTCATCAATTCAACAAACACTATGATAGAGAATTTTTGACACTTGTAAGTGATTTCAAAAGCGACATTACAAAAAAATATTTAAATAGATATGATTAGATTAGTTTGTAAGTGTAATCTTGTCATTGAGCTTTTCACTACTAAGACGAGGTAAAAATGATAATGGAGATCTCTGACCTAAAATCAGTTGTCAGGTTTTTCTTGTAAACAGTCGGCACCACTAGACTACTCTACACTTTTTGTGATGAGGTTATGTTACAAAGAGAAATATCTTACAAGCTTTAAACATTCTTACTCCTTAGAAATCAGAGGTTTCATACTGTAAATAGCTGTAAATATATACTCTAAATATAAATACATAAAGTATATACTGTAAACATACTTGCTGTAAAACCTTTATTTGAACGCCATGGCGCTCTATTTTCTAACCCTTACTCAATTATAGTGGCGGTCAAATAGAGGCTAGGGCTGTATTTTTCAAATAGCTGGTGAGAATTATGAGAAGATAGATTTACTACTTTTACCGGCAAAGCGACGTTACTCTTGCCTATATTTTGCACTCTCCTTTGGGTGGAGCGACATTAAAGGTTGACTTGCAACAAAATTTACATTACAGTTATTTGGTATCAAAAGGTTTACCGTGTCTTACTCTACTGTGTTATAGGTTCAAAATATGTGGAAATGTGATTAAAAGCTTTTAAAAGCTAAAAAACAAACAGTTAAAAAACGGCCGTCGGTTGGAATCCCTTTATTTTGATGACATACTCAACTCGACGTGGTTATGGTTTTGACATGTGATATTATTACGTGAAATGAAAGGTCAATAAAAGGCTCAATATAAAACGTTTCGTAGCACTAGTTTTGTGACAAACATTTCGGGTTCTACTGGAAAACCCTCATCAAATATAGATGCTCGCTACTTTACAGTTTTGTTTCAGCTTGGTCTAATCATCTAGCCATAATCGCATCATGTGACCTATATTTCTCCGCCAAATGGCGTGAACAATTTCTGCAGCTTCTTTCGACCATCGCAGGTGACCAACAGGCTCCTCATGTTTATCAGAGGGTGATATGCACCCTCTCAAGCTAAGATTAATAAATTAAACTAATTTTTAGGCTAGGTTTTGAGGTATATGCTCAAAGTGACAGCATTACAATGATAATGAAATAGATGCGTAAAGACAATAGACATAGTTTTATTGAATGCGTGAAGTATATTTGTGGGAAAATATTTTGACGAATGAGGTTGCATGAAAGGGTAAACAGAAACGCATCGTGTTCAACTATATCACATTTGAGCCGTTTTGGAAAGGGAATCCAAACTACGGCGGTTTCGTGATGGCTGCGATTAACTGTTCGTTTTTGAGCTTTTAAGAGCTTGTAATCACGTTTTCACATAATTTGAATCTACAACATAGCAAAGTAAGACATGGTGAATCTTTTGGTATCAAATAACTGTAATGTGAATTGTGTTGCAAGTCAACCTTTAACTTTTTTAGATGCTAGAGATCCGCTAACTTACCCGCTATAGCCTATGATCTTCAAATAAATATGCATTAGAAAGCCGAGAAGTATTTTCCTCAGTGTATATCTATTGCTTGCAATTAACATGCAATGATATTACAGCCTTTTCCCTGCTTTGCAAATTGGTGAAGCTTTTAATTTTTATTTCATTCTAAATTTAAAAGCGTATTTTTAATTTATAGCTATATTTAACAATGTTACATAAAAGCTCATTGCACTCATCGATATATTTTCTACAGTTTGCAGCCAAAACTGGCTTTTCATGTGCAATGGAAGTAGAGTTATGAGCGTCGATCTATAGTAAGCTTTATATAACTGTAAGAATGCTACCAAATAATATGCTATAAATCTGCAAGTTTATAAGTTATATAATGATAATCTAACAAATGCTACAAATATACATGTATATTCAAGAACAAGTGACATAAACAAACCATGTAAGACATTCAGAAAAAAAATTGACATCATTCATTTGGCTAGTTGTGTTCTGATTGTTGCTTTTGTTTAGGGCGATTCAATCTTCTTTTGGCTGTTTGCTAACTTCCACAATGTCTTCTGACCTTAACTCTTTTTTCTGCACTGTTGAACTAGTCGGTATTAGCGTCCAAACAATTTTTTGGGTCGAGCAAGACTTTTATGAATTGCTTTTCGCACAAATAATGATAAACTTTTAGCTGCATGCGTGCTAAAGACCACTTTTAGCCTTAAACTAGTCGATCATCTACCATCGCAAATGTGAATCGTTTTTTTTCATATCCGTCAAAATATCAAGACCGCGCTAAACAAGGAGCTACTACTAGCCTGATGAAGTTACTAATTATTGCTATGGTTTTAAAGAAAAGATTTTAGAGTAAGAAAACGGGCTGCGATCCGAACAGAAACAACGAAAGAATTGATTGTTATTGATGTAACCAAGTCGTTATTAGCACAATTATGTGGACACTTTTCTACTGATAACCTTTTATTATTGGTTCGTAATGATCAAAGAATGTCGACATGGCGGTCAAATGGAGGTGGCATTCAATTAAAGGGTGGCACTCTATTTTTCAATCCTTCTCCTTTAGTGACAATCAAATAAAGGTAACATTCAAATAAAGGTGGCGTTCAATTAGAGGTTTTACGGTAACTGGTATATATTTCAAACATTTTACAAACCGAGAGAGATTTCTGTCTTGCTTGCTAGTCAGATGTATCCTAACTAGACTAAGAACTCTCAAATCAATCAATCTCAAATCAATCAATCTCACTACTATTAATTACTTACAGTTCAAAGATTCAATACCTGTTCTCAATTTCAAAGCAAATTGTACGGTGAGTACATGTACATGTAGTAACCCATTGTTGAGGGCTGGCTGAAAATAACTGCTACTTCTCAAGAGTTTCAAAGCATGATATTTTTTTATTTAATTATTTCACTTAATTCAGATTAAAATATTTGCCTGAAGCATAATGTTGGAACAAAATATGCAATAAAATAATCTTGTTGTCAGAGATACTTGTATCGCTGATATATCTTACAAATAGTTTGGATTCTTTTTGTACAAGTCTAAGCTACTAAGATGTAACCAAATTTAACCAGATTTAACTAGATATGACCAGTTTTAACCAGTTTTAACCAGATTTAATGGAGTGACAACAGTCAAAAGAGCTCTGTCATTTTTAAAGGTTGACTTGCAACAAAATTCACATTACAGTTATTTGGTATCAAAAGATTCACCCATGTCTTACTCTGTTGTGTTGTAAGTGCGAAATATGCGAAAATGTGATTACAAGCTCTTAAAAGCTAAAAAACGAAAAGCCGCCGTAGATTGGAATCAGTTAATTTCACTGACGTTGTCATTACAGTTGGTTATTGTCTTGTCACGTGATGTTCTCACGTGAACTGAAAGGCCAATAAAAGGCTCAATATAAAACTTCTCGTAGCACTAGTTTATGGCAAACATTTCTGGTTTTACCGAAGACCCCGTATCAAATATAGATACTCGCTACTTTACAGTTTTGTTTCGGCTTGGTTTAATCGTCTAGTCGTAATCTGATCATGTGACCCAATACTTCGTGATTAATTTCTGCAGCATTTTTCATTATCACAGGTGACCAACAGGCTCGTCATGCTTATCAGACAATGATATGTACTGCTTCGAGCTAAGTGTAAAAAATTAAACGAATTTTTACAGTAGGTTATAGGATATCAGTGCTGAAAGTGACAGCATTACAATGACGATAAAATAGATGCGTATGAACAATAGACATGGTTTTATTGAATGCGTGAAGCATGTTCGTGAAAATATTTTGACGAATGAGGTTGCTTGAAAGTGTAAACAGAAGCCATCTCCTACAACTACGTCACATTTGAGCCGTTTTGAAAGAGAATCCAAACTATGGTGGTCTCATGTGGCTGCAATTAACTGTGCGTTTTGTAGCTTTTAAGAGCTTGTAATCACATTTCCACATATTTTGCACCTACAACACAACAGAGTAAGACATGGTGAATCTTTTGATACCAAATAACTGTAATGTGAATTTTGTTGCAAGTCAACCTTTAAGGATATGGCTATTTTCCGTAAAGTAGAAAGGAATAAAGCATTTCAAATAACTAATACGTATTCAACCTTCAGAAGTTGTGTTTTTTCGACTTCATAAAGTTAAATATGCATTGGTATATTTGAAATGTTTTATTGTCATGAAAATGCAACTGCTTTATTTTTACCAAAAAGCTCAATTTGATTTATTTATAACTCTATCATTTTTTTTCAGGGTTTTAGGACCTGTAAATTATGCTGCTCCAGCAAATATGTAATTTAGTCATTTTAGTACAAGTGATATTAGTAGCAACCAACAGTCCGTTAGTTGAATCTATCAAAAACATTTTCAACCCTTTAATTCCTAATGAAAAGATACTATGGTAAGAGAATTTGAACGTGCAGCACATTTATCTGTTAACATCCAGCAATAAGTTGAAACCTAAATATGTAATTCTCAATAAAAAAAACCTGAAAACTAGGAGTTTAAGAGCAGCAGTAGTACTAGGGGGGAGCACATTCTATGTTTCAAACATCATCAGGCAGCTGTCTACCTTGCAAGCTGTCGTATTATATGACATGAGCAAAGAAAATTGGATCATAGAACTTTTTTGAACAAATTTGAGAGTTGTTGCCTCACTACCATACGCTGGCCCAAAAGTTAACATTTTTCTAAACTCAAGATACATATTACTTGAACATTTTCTAGTAGATGAGAGAATGGGCAGCTTTTTGTAAGCAAACTATTCCTGCTCTGCTATTCATACTAACACCTTCTTGTACACCTTATCCTCTGTATTTCAGACTAACTAGCAATAAATGTATTCTTTCTAAATGTTTGTGTTAGCAATCACTAGCTTTTAATATGGTAACATGTTGTGGAAGATATTATGTTATAGTGTCTAAAGACATCATGCTATGATGTGTTAACTTATCTTGTTAGAGTATGCTAACCTATCATGTAATGGTGTATTAACCTATCACGTATTGTTGTGTTAACTTATCATGTTAGAGTATGCTAACCTATCATGTAATGGTGTATTAACCTATTTTGTATTGGTGTTAACTTATCATCTTATTGTATGTTAACCTATCATGTAATGGCTTGTTAACCTATCATGTGATGGTGTGTTAACCTATCATTTAATGGTTTGTTAAGTAACCTATCATGGTATGGCATGTCAGCCGATCATGTAATAGTATGTAAACCTATCACGTGATGGTGTGTTAACCTATCATGCGCTGGTGTGTTAACCTATCATGCGATGGTGTGTTAACCTACATGGTGAATATTCATATGTCCCAATGTTGGTTGATGTACTCGTGGTTACAGCACAACCAATAATCATTATAGAGCTTAAGCTATTAAAACTGAGGAAATTACGTCTTTCAAAAATTTCATTTGAATGACCTGACGAGCATTGACAGTCCATTTGTGACATACTGCTTCTTTTCCAAACCATAATCTTCAAAAAAGCAATTACTTCATGGAAATTTAGTGAACTTGTATCAGATCCTCTATGTACATGTATAAGGTGCTAAGGATGTTTGTAAGCAGTTCAGCCCATGAATGTTCAGTTGTGTCTAGTATGCACGCTGCAATGATACCTTCTTCAGTTCATTATAGTCGAATACAGTTTTAACAAGAGGTTCTGGTTACCGATACACGAGCTAATCAAAGTTCCCGGCTGATCTACTTATTTGCACAAATTTTTAATTGTGATTTTATTATAATAACTTTCCTTACAGTAAATCGGGGAGACACATGTATTATCGACATATTGGCTAAAACATGATAATTTTTAACTGAATTTATCAGCCATTGTGCTTTGCTGTGAATAAAATTAATCGGACGAGATCAGAATTGCTCAGACATGCGTGTAAGTGATAAGAACTTGCAGTTTATGGTGTTTGTTAGTGTGGGAGGCTTGAACAGTGTCACCGTAATAGACCAGGAGTAGATCTTTGGAAACTTGTTAGTGTGGGAGGCTTGAACAGTGTCACCGTAATAGACCAGGAGTAGATCTTTGGAAACTTGTTAGTGTGGGAGGCTTGAGCAGTGTCACCGTAATAGACCAGGATCTTTGGAAACTTGTTAGTGTGGGAGGCTTGAACAGTGTCACCGTAATAGACCAGGATCTTTGGAAACTTGTTAGTGTGGGAGGCTTGAACAGTGTCACCGTAATAGACCAGGATTTTTGGAAACTGATGAAAGTTTCATATTTAAAGGTTGACTTGCAACAAAATTCCCATTACACTACAATTCCCATTACAAGGTTGCAACATAAATCATGTAACTCAGCACAAACCTACTCTTGTAACATGAAAAAAAATCTTTGTTTCATTTAAGTATTCTTAAAGGTTGACTTGCAACAAAATTCACATTACACTACAATCCCCATTACAAGGTTGCAACATAAATCATGTAACTCAGCACAAACCTACTCTTGTAACATGAAAAAAAATCTTTGTTTCATTTAAGTATTCTTAAAGGTTGACTTGCAACAAAATTAACATTACACTACAATTCCCATTACAAGGTTGCAACATAAATCATGTAACTCAGCACAAACCTACTCTTGTAACATGAAAAAAAATCTTTGTTTCATTTAAGTATTCTTAAAGGTTGACTTGCAACAAAATTCACATTACACTACAATTCCCATTACAAGGTTGCAACATAAATCATGTAACTCAGCACAAACCTACTCTTGTAACATGAAAAAAAATCTTTGTTTCATTTAAGTATTCTTAAAGGTTGACTTGCAACAAAATTCACATTACAATTATTTGGTATCAAAAGATTCACTATGTCTTACTCTGCTGTGTTGTAGGTGCGAAATATGTGGAAATGTGATTACAAGCTCTTAAAAGCTTTAAAACAAACAGTCAATTAGAGCCATCACGAATTTGGTCAGCCTTTAAGAAATGATGCACCGTGACCGATTTAGCTACTTGACCTTTGATCGTATAGAGAGAAGTATCGTTGAAAAGTATAGTTAATAGGTCTATGGTGTCAATACTGATGGCTAGGATTAGAGCAGACAACAATTCTCTTAAAACACTCACAGCCTCCGCTTCCATTTAGTATAATCTAAACTGCACTTTAGCCCAATGATGTTTTTCAGCAAATAAGCTCAAGATGTGTTTTAGATGTTCGGTGGGTTCACGCTAGCGACGAGAAAGGCCACCTACCAAAGGAGTGGTGGCTGGGAATATGAAAGGAAACTCAATCCAGTAATCGACACAGTAGAGATTCTTAGTGAAAGACTGGAGCAAACGAATGAGCGGTGAGTAGTTTCTTTTTTGAAATAAGCAGCGTTATACGAGTAGTTTCTCTTTGAAATCAGCCGCTGTATGCGAGTAGTTTCACTTTGTAATGACCGGCAGTATGTCAGTAGTTTTACTTGGTAATAAGCCATGGTATGTGAGTAATTCCTCTTTGAGATAAGCCATGTGGGTAGTTTATCTTTGAGATAAGCCACAGTATGTGAGTAGTTTCACTTTGTAATAAGTCATGGTATGTGAGTAATTCCTCTTTGAGATAAGCCATGTGGGTAGTTTATCTTTAAGATAAGCCACAGTATGTGAGTAGTTTCACTTTGTATAAAGCCATGGTATGTGAGTAGTTTCCCTTTGTAATAAACCATGGTATGTGAGCAATTCCTCTTGGAGATAAGCCATGTGGGTAGTTTATCTTTGAGATAAGCCACAGTATGTAAGTAGTTTCACTTTGTAATAAGCCATGGTATGTGAGTAGTTTCCCTTTGTAATAAGCCATGGTATGTGAATGATTTCTCTTTGAGATAAGCCAAGTCTATCTTTGAGATAAGCCAAGATATGTGAGTAGTTTCCCTTTGTAATAAGCCATGGTATGTGAGTAGTTTCCCTTTGTAATAAGCCATAGTATGTGAGTAATTCCTCTTTGAGATAAGCTATGTGGGGAGTCTATCTTTGAGATAAGCCACAGTATGTGAGTAGTTTCACTTTGTAATGAGCCACAGTATGTGAGTAGTTTCACTTGGTAATACGCTGTCTCTGTTCCAGTTTCTATAAGCTTACCAACACATGGCAACTATTCTGATATTCTAACAATGAAACTATAGTGCATTTTAATTTGCTCATAACTCTATTTCACTGGCCAATATGCAATCAGGCATGTTGAAAAACAAAACATTAAAATTAATGAAATAAATGATAATTGTTATTTACATGTACTTTGTATGTAGATAATGTCATGGAAATGCCAAACTTCATTTGTGGAACTGGCATACATCTATAATTATGAACCTTAGGCAACTAACACGAATAAAAAAATTATTCAACTGAAATGAGACATTGTTTTATGAATACTTTCTAAGCAATTGTTGCTCACAAACAACAACCGTATATATTTATGGAACTCAGCTTATATTGACATAAAAAAACATCAGATTTTTTATGAAAGCAATGTGACTGTTGCGTTCATGCAGAGGACCATGCAATTAATCAGTACAGTTTAGTGGTTTACACAACATTTTGTTTAAAATTCACACTAGAACAATCATGGCAGTTCTACCAGTAGTGAATATCAATCACGTACTTCAGTCTTAAATAACGACATCTCATCTAATCGGTCAAGGTAGTCCCTAGCTAAAAGGTCAATGCTTCTTACAGAACTGACCAATCGAATGTTAGCAAGAGATGTCAGATATTTCAACCCTAATCTCACCATCAAGTCGAAGTAAATTTTTTTGCTAAGTAGAAACATTGGAAGACATTGTCTAGCCAAAATGGCTGTCCTCTGTTTTGCTTTCTCATATTCAGCGCCATAAGCATTTGCGGTAGCTTCAAAATGGAATATGCAACATTCTGGTAAATTTTATCAAAAGGTATCAGAATTTTTCTATCATTTGAGAATGTTTTTGATGTTTGAAGTGATCTTATTGCGAGCTTCATGATTGAATTCGACAAAACTTTATCGCGATTAAAACGCTCAGATCAAGCATAAGTGTGATTATGACGTCTATAGTAGTTGCCGAGACATAATAAGACATATAGCCCTGCAAATTAAACGCAATAGCCGATATCAACCATAGCATTGTTGGCGACCAATTTCAGCACATAATTTTCTTCTGAGCATTTTAACCGGGATCAAGTGTTGTCAATTTTAATCTTAAAACATCCTATCAATCAGATCACCTCAAACATCAACAAAAATATAAGTGACAGAAAAATGCTGACACTTTCTGATAAAATCTACTAAAATTCTGTGTAAGTTTATCTTTAAAGAGCATCTTTTGTTCCTAACTTGCTGAGACAGCAGAATGAATGCTAACAACTGCAACTGTACAATTTTAAATCTACAAATATTCCTTTTTAAGGATAAAAGAAATGGAAAAGCTACTTCGGCAGCAGAAAGAATTGCTAATGTCAATGGCTGACAAAATGGGTGCTGAGCTAGATGACAGAGGAAAGTGCACTGGTTGAAGAGAAAAGGCCTCAACCAATCAAGATCTCCATTTCATTGCAGCTAATCTATTTGTTAGGCTTCTATGACAGCATCAGAGCTGAAGCAGCCAATATATCTGTATCTGTACTTATCCTATATACAGTGACAATATGGCCAACATGAACATGTGAAATATTTTTTTGACAGATGAAATTCTATGAAAAATATTATTAGATATACATGTACATAGTGATTTGGGCCCTTCTGAATATGAGGAATAGTAAATTCGTTTATATAAAACAAAGTTATGTAAGTTTACACTAATATTTATAAAGGGAATCCTGCAATTTCATCTCAGAGAGATAATACTTTATTAATTTGAATCCAAAGTTGGAAAAGTTGTTGATAAAACTACAACATTGGCATCATCAAGTCATCACCCCTGGCAACGCATGGCAAATACAGCATGTGCTTGCTGTGACACGGAATAGCATGCATCCAGTGTGATATGAAATGGAATGCGACTGCTGTGGCACGGAATGGTGTGAGTTATAGGTTGGAACAGCATGCACGTGCCATGGCAAGCACTTGCCATGGCAAGCACGTGCCATGGCAAGCACTTGCCATGGCAAGCACTTGACAAGGCAGCGATTGACATGTATCTGTTAGGATATGGAATAGCGTGTGCTCACTTTAAAATAGCATGTTCCTGCTATGGCATGGAATGGTATGCACCAGTTAAAACATAGAGTGGCATGCAAGTGCTATGCCATGCAATAAATGGCCTCACGAAGAAGCAGTGTGCATGCCTGTGCGGATATTGGTCAGGCTTGGCACCATGAATGTTAATAGATAATACATCAGTCTATAAATCAAAAACTATATTATTTGTATGGATAACACCGTACTGTCAATACATCGGGAAGCTGATGAGAAATATATACAAATAATAAATTACATGCCACCATTATTGCACACAGTTCCTAGTCAAGTATATGCTCAATTACTTCCTTCTTCCGGAGTTGTCACCTCTTACTGCGTATAAAATGTTCCATAAGATTTCCCAATATCTCAAGTGTTCTGTTACCTGCAACAACGCAGAGCCATTCTGAATATTGACATTCTTCACCAAGCACAAAGAAGATAGAAGTGGCAAGAATAACATACAGAGTATGGTGTCCATTTGATGGCCATCTTGGTATATTTGATACATCAATGAATTCATTGATAGCATTTCATTTTGAATTTTATGAAATCCATATTATACAGCAGCACCTCGACTTACAATCATCACAACATACAGATACTTCGACAAACGATGCAAAATTGTAGAAATATTTGCCTCAATATATGAAAAGAGTTGCAAAATTTGATATTTCTTACAACATAGTTTTGTAAATCAGGTCGTTTTTGTTTTGGTTTGTGAATCAGTAAAATAAGTTTTCCATCGGTAGGTTCTCCATCATTGATATAACCAAGTTGCTGAAAAACTCAGCCAAAGCAACCGGATTTGACAACATTCCATCCTAATTAGTTAATGATGAGGCAGAAGCTATTGCTCCTGTAATAATTGACATTTTAAACTCCAGCTTAACAACTTCTCAAATACCAAGCAAAATGAAAATAGCTAAAGTAAAACCCATGATTAAAAAAGGCTCAAATAAAATTTGTTCTAATTATAGACCTATTAGTTTGCTACCAGTGCTAAGTAAAATAATTGAAAAAGCTGTAAATAAGCAGATTATGGAATACCTTGAGAGTAATTTACTGCTTAACAATGGGCAACATGGTTTTAGGAGAAAGCGCAGCACCAAGGATGTACTAATTAAATTGAGTAACAATGTTTTAAAACCCTTAAACAATGGCAAATGTGTTTTTGGCATCTTTTTAGATTTTAGTAAAGCCTTTGACACAATAGATTATCATGACATCACCGGAATTAACTGGATCAAAAGCTATCTAAACGAACATAAACAACACACTATTATTGGTAACACTCTATCTTCCATACTAGATCCAACATAGGGTGTACCTCAAGGTTCCATCCTTGCTCCAACTCTTTTCTTAATTTACATAAACGATTTAACACATGTCACCAACCTTTTCACACCTTTGCTCTATGCACATGACACTAATCTCTTTTTCGAATCCTCTAACATCAACAAGCACATAGATTGTTTAAATAATGAACTTCTTGCTATTCAAAACTGGTGCACTTCTAAAACACTCACCTTAAATGTTGATAAGACTATGTTCATGTTACTAAAAAGCCCCAAAATAAATTTTCATCTAGCTAACACTCATCCCTTTTTCATTTTCAACAAACCAATTTGTCAGACAGATCACACTAAATTCTTAGGTATTGATTCTAATCTCACTTGAAAAAAAACACCGAATATTTACTAAAACAACTCAGACCCTTATCAGGCTTACTCTAACGCACATCTGAATATTTACTCCACAAACTTCTGCTTTTATTATACAATTTTATGGTTAATTCAAAACTTTCATATTGCAAAGAGGCATGGGGAAATGCACCTCCCACCCATCTGATGAATTTAATAACACTTCAAAAGCGCATGATAAGAACCATTCACAAAAAACCTCGCCTCACCCACACCAAACCTCTTTTCAAATCATCGTCCATACTACCTATCAGTTCACTATATTCATACCACATTATACTTTTAGCCCATCATAAATTTTATTGTAATTACATCCCTCGCACAATATATCAATCTCGATTCTCAAATTTCTGTCTAAACCTCCCACAATTTTCTTCCTGTGCCGGCTATCGCAGGGTGGATTACCAACAGGTCATTTTTTGGAACCAACTTCCTAATACTATAAAAAACATAAAGAAGGTGGCCAGTTTCAAGAAAAAAAATTAAATTGCATCTTTTAACAAGTGAATAAAACCTAATTACTAATAAAAATTGATCTTGATTACGCGATGACGACAAGCCGGGGGCCAAGACTAGCTATGCTAATGCGTATTATGGGCTTCATCACTCTTCCAGCTTTTTTTCTTTAGTTTAATTACTATTGTTGATGAAAATAAATCAACAGTCAAAATCAAAATACAAGAAACAAGTTTTATGGGCATTACGGAACCCTGCATAGACTTAATCAGCTCTACTTGTTGGCTAATGAAGCACTTTTGAGGACATCATGAAAGTCTATGAGTGTCATAGGAAGCAACATGTAACTTTACAACCAAGCAAGGCTTAGATTCCACCGTTCTTGACAACTTTTCTTAGTTGTTTGTAAATGGACCAGTCAATTTTTTCATCTTTCAAATTCTGAAAACCTGAAAAGTGAAATTGAAACTGAACTTACTTGTATCAAAGCCTTGAGTAGCAATGATAAGAAGGGTAGCGAGACCACCCAGGGAGTAGAGGGTTCTCGTAGAGAGCCGTGGCCTAACAGACCAAATCCACATCAGCATCATTCTCAATGCCCTTAATCCCTTAGCAACCACCCTGTCTGAAATGCCAATTCTTATCATAAATGTTAATTTTTAGAAGCTCAAAAAAAATGAAGCTATAAAAAGCATCAAGTAAGTGATAATAAGAGGAAAGATGAATGCATACTGAAGTCTTCCAGAATGTATTAATTAAAATAGTCGGTTGTGAGGTTTGCTATAACCGTGCTGACCTGTATTTTGAAACCGTCATATGTTGGAACGGATAAACTTTTCAGAATACCCCTTATACAGACATCAACACCTCGCCAATTAACAGTATAGAACAGCATCATTCAAAAAAGCTTTTTCTTTCAGTAAACATAATTTACTTCACTTTACTCTTTTTGTTTTCGTCTCCTGGTCTAATTTGCTTTAAACAGCATTGACTGGTATAAATAAAGTATATAATATATATATATATATATATTCAGGAGCAGATCTATTGTAGTGCCCATGGTGCAAATGCACCACCATAAATATGGCAAAAATTTAAAAAAAAAAGATTTAAAATCCATCAAGAATTGAGTAAATTACAATTAATTTCACTGAGAACTTGCTTTGGGAGGAAATGAACAAAAACGGCCTAGTAGAGCTCGTTATAACGAACCAGTTTTAATAACATTGACCTGAATTGGTTTAGCTTATAAACAAATGAGAGTAGCCCCAATAAACATCCCTAATTGAGCCACAACTTTTTCGAAAGAAGTACTACAAGCAATTTTAAAAGCAAAATGTCTCAAAAGAAAGGTCACAAACGAACTTTGAATCATTTTTTTCGACGACACAACAACAATTAAAAAAAGTATGCCCTAATATGTTTGTTTTATAATAGCATCGTTATGTAGCTAATACTACGAAACATTTTTTATGGTAGTTTGCAGAAATGATGGTTAATTTCTGCACAGCCAAACCAAATGGCTGTTGAGGTTTTGTGATTAATTTTGTCTTGATTTTATTTTATTGCCTAAATGTTTGTTAACTTTCTGTTAACTGTTTGTTAACTAACTTTTTTTTAACATGTAATCTTGATATACATAGTACAAGGAACATTATAAAACACCAATTTAGTTAATCATATCTAATGTCAATTTTTACCTCTAAACTTGTTGTTTGCTGCAAATAAATGATTACACTTTTTTGGGCTCAAACACACCTCTCCTTCATTCTAAGATGCCTAAATTTCAAAAAGTTCCGCTAGCGCGGGGCCAGGTAAGGGAGTCGCCCCGCGCCCCCCTCCCACTCTAGATATATTACACAAATTTTGCACCACACACTTTTTTCCTAGATACGCCCCTGATATTTCTCAAAGTCCGTCTGAAAATCCGTCGGTTGGAAATCCGGCTATAGCTATTATTAGAACAGCTGAGCTGGACAACAATGCAGACTCAAAGTCATGGCTTACCGTCATTGGAAGCCAAACCTTATTAATTAGCTTAAGGGAGTTTTCCATTGGCAATATGCCAGGCTACCAGCTTGAAAGGTACAGTTGTTTGACAAAGTTTTAAAACCTTTACAGTTGTTTTATTTTTCTCTTAATTTATTTCAACTACACGAAACACTTCTCTCATGATATGTACTTTGAATGTTATAATGGCAAATGTTGTTATATGTTAAATACAAATCAATTTTCTGTCCAAATACTCTTCTATTACATGGGCAACGCCGGGTGGCACAGCTAGTATATATATATATATATATTGATTCATTCACTTTCTTTCCACAGTTGAAAGACTTAACCATATACACCCCAAGTAACACACCACCAACACACACCTATAGCATGAAAACACATACATGATATAAAACTGTACAAAATTAAATTCAAGCAACTATATTCTATATAAGGAGCTGAATAAATAAAATAAGGATCAGTAGAGAAGTTTTTATTGTCACTTTACTTTAATTTCATTGAGCTGTAGCCCTGGCAATGTAGGAGATATATGGTGTGCAGGTAGAGATGGCAATGTAGGAGATATATGGTGTGCAGGTAGAGATGGCAATGTAGGAGATATATGGTGTGCAGGTAGAGATGGCAATAAGGAATACAAAGCTTAGGCTACAAACTAAAATAACTTATTTATGCGGGATATTTTTACATTGTATCATGGACAGCATCTTCATTTTACTTGGCAGGATTTTCACTCTCTTCTTCATGATAACCTATTAGGCAGCTTTAGATATCTTTTAAAGAATTGACTGGAAGCACCATAAAACTAAAATATGTGAAGGAAAACTGAGAACTTATTTACTGATTTATAAAAATTCAACATTTGAGAAACGTTGGATGCTGTATGTTGGAGATTACTGGGTATGCTGAGACAGATATTTGCTCCAATTTTACTTCAACATCAGCAGTTGGTGCACTGTTTGAAATATAATTATTGCCAATAAAGTAATAGACATATATGCATAATAGTAAAACAAATTTATATGCAAGCTACTGTATATATTCCTGTATACATTAATCTCATGTACAAGTCAATAGGTATTTTAAGACAAAAATTGCGTCAATATAAGTAATACTAGAAATTCTCTGTCATACAGCCCACGACCAAAGTGATATTGGGAAAAAGAAAGGGTACTGATGGTTGAGAAATGCAATATTAGCAGTCAAATGGCACTGCAGTGCAATAGGAGAACTGCAATGGTAGCTGTAATGTACTGGGTGTGGGTGTTATTATATACAACAAACAGCAATAATGAAAGGAAAAGATTATATGTTTATATTTTTCCCCCTGCAATAGAAATGCAATATTGGCCAATATTAGAAGCAAAATGCACTGATATTATTAAGATAACCAATATTATTAATATAGTAATACGGTAATAATAGAAAACCAATGCACAATTTTGTTTACATTTCAAAACGTCATAGCTAGCAATATCAAGAAGTTGTGATATTTATATAGATTTTTAGAAAATTTTTTTAACCAAACTATTTAGAAAAAATAATAACAGTAACATATTATTGGAAAAATAAAGGGTACTGCTGGTTGAGAAATGCAATATTAGCAGTCAAATGGCACTGCAGTGCAATAGGATAGCTGCAATGGTAGCTGGCAAATGGCAAATGGCAAATGTTGTTATATGTTAAATACAAATCAATTTTCTGTCCAAACACTCTTCTATTACACGGGCAATGCCAGGTGGCACAGCTAGTATATATATATATAAATTATTTCATTCACTTTCTTTCCACAGTTCAAAGACTTAACCATATACACCCCAAGTAACACACCACCAACACACACCTATAGCATGGGTGTTATCATGTACAACAAACAGCAATAATGAAAGGAAAAGATTGTATGATTATATCTCTCTCCTGCAATAAGAGAAATGCAATATTAGAAGTAAAATGGCAAGCTGCTCTGTAGTATACACAGTTTGAAAGTTGGTTGTGTTGAATACAGAATGGTTTTGGCAGCGATCTGTAACCAAAGTGAAGAAATGGGTCATGATCACAGAAACCATGGTTAAGTCGGGTGTGTGAGATTTAGAGTTATCTACACTAGCAGAAGGAGAAAATTCTCAGTTATTTTGCGAAAAAAAATTGATTCCAGCTAATTACAGCAGATTTTATGCTCAATAAACTGAATGCATGTTTATCATTAGTGCGAAAACGTAGTTTTCAGAAAACTGGCATTAAAGTTTGAAAAACGAAAACCAATGCACAATTTTGTTTGCATTTCAAAACGTCATAGCAACCAATATCAAGAAGGTGTGATATTTATTTAGATTTTTGTATTTACATGCAAAAAATTATGCTGAATTTAGAAATCTAAACAGATTTTAGTTGGTTGTCATAGAAATAGCTGTATATCTATAAGAAAGTGTAGGCCTATAACTTAATTTTGCAGATATTAAAAACGGCTTGGCAGTACCGCGATATTGGGCACAGCCGTAGTATCATCAACAAAATCTTTAGAAAAATAATAACAGTAACATATTGCCCAACATCGGTCACTATATACTTCGATCTTGTAAATTTGAATGATTATTCTTATAATTAAATCTTATAATAATCTTATAAAATCAAATAATTATTCTTATAAATATTGTATTAATCTTATAAGAATCGTTAGAAAAATATCATCCTCATTTCCTTTACTTTCACTGCTTTGGACCTCAGTTGGAATACTAAAGTACTCATTATAAGTGTCCAAAATGTCAGTTACCTACTTTGAAATCGGCAAAAAAGAAACGATTACTTTTCAGTACTTCTACGTTAATTACAGAAACCTTCGGCAATTGGACAATGCCATAGACTGAGAAAATGTGCACGTTTTTCTCGTGAAATGCGCACGACTTAATGGTTCTACTCTTTGTCGCACGGCCTTATCGGCGTTTCGTTGGCCGGTTTTAATTTTGATTAAAGAAGGCTTGACAAGTTTTAATGGCGATTTTAGGCCAAATTAATCTGTATACTTATGTATAATCTGATCAGATGGGTTAGTTTTAGGATATTGTCTACAAATGATAAAGACTTGGTAACATATTTAAATAGGTTTATATGTGTTTTGTATCGTTGTTATACTTAAACGACTCCATAGAACAATGGTTAAATTTGTTGAAGAGATTTGGGCACAAGGGTTTGGGACGGCCGTTCATGAATAATTTTTGTGAGTTGTATGCACATATGCATTTATCATAAAGCTCCCAAACAATCGCTTCGCTCGTGTTTAGTCATGGGACTACTGTATAAACTGACCCTGGTGTTGCAGAACATTTTAGAATAATTTTAGAATCTGGATCGAGCTATTCAGCATAAAAACATAACCTTCAAATTTTAAAGGTTTTTTCTATTCGATACGATAAATAGAGTTCGTCGACATGTTTTAAACGAGGTTTGGGAAGATTCGCTTATAGGTGCAAGGACTGCACGCTAAAACATGAATGTTAAAAATGCTAAGAACATTGCCTGTTCTCAATGCGTGTCTGCTACTCCGAGGCTAGAAAGCAAACAAAAAGCGAATTTTCATAGAACAAAGTCTATTGAAATGTATGCATCTATATACATATTTCTCAAAGTTTGTCATCTGTGGCTGTCTGTTATTACCTGTCTGTCCAGCTATAGCTATTAAATTCTTACAATGAAAAGTTCTCTTCGTACTAGATTTGAACTCACAAAGATTGCAACTGCAAGTTCTAAACGCGCATCTAACCACAAGACGACGCAATTCTTACCATTCCATCGCTTTTACCGTATACCCTTTTCCCGATTGCACAGGCAAAAAGATGCATTAATTAATACATGTCGCCCACGAGTTATGATGCCCCTGTTATAAAATACTTTTCGCCTAACTCTATGAAAGAATGCTTTTTTGTCCTCGCCATACTAGGGTGAATTTGTTTTCCGCCATACGATATTGACAAAAAATTCTCTCGAAATTAAAATTTGGCGATTCTTGTACTGATTACAACGGAATAACAAAATGGCAATATGCTATTCACCTAAATACCTCCCACAACACTAGAAAGAGATATACAAAGCTCGCCATCGCAGTTCAGCGTTATCCGTTATGGTAGAAACGAATTCGCAAACAGTGATAAAATTTTAGTTAAGGAGTTGAAGTTTAGTAAAATACATACTAAAACTTCCTTTAATGGTTGACTTGCAACAAAATTCACATTACAGAGATCTGTCTTGTATGCTTGTATTTTAAAGTTCACTTGTATTTCTTGGAAGAAACTTGCTCCAAATTCTGCTTGTATCATTTTTTGTATATTAATAGACTATACATGTAATACATTCTGTAATTGCTTGTACTGATAAGATTTTGGTATAATTGCTATGAAATCGTATAAAGAACACCTAGATTCCGTTTGTCAATTTAAAGGTTGACTTGCAACAAAATTCACATTAGTTCTTTGGTATCAAAAGATTCACCATGTCTTACTCTGTTGTGTTGTAGGTGCCAAATGTGTGGAAAAGTGATTACAAGCTTTTAAAAGCTCAAAAACGAAAAGCCACCGTAGACTGGAATTTCTTTATTTCTCTGACGTAGCCATGCAATTTATTTGTCTTGTCACGGGTGTTCTCACGTGAATTGAAAGGCCAATAAAAAGCTCAATATAAAGTCTATCGTAGCACTAGTTTATGACAAACACTTCGGGTTTTACCGAAGACCCCGATTAAATATAGATGCTCGCTATTTTACAGTTTTGTTTAGGCCTGGTCTAATCGGCAAGTCGTAATCTGATCATGTGACCCAATACTTCGCAAATAAATTTTGCAGCACTTTGCGATTATCACAGGTGACCAACAGGCTCGTCATGATTATCAGACAATGATATGTACTCTTTCGAGGTAAGGCTAAAAAATTAAATGAATTTTTATGGCAAGTTATAAAATAGCACGGCTAAAAGCGACAGCATTTACAATGACGATAAAACAGACGCGTAAGAACAATAGAAATGGTTTTATCAAATGCGTTAAGTATATTTGTGAAAATATTTCGACGAGTAAGGTTGCATGAAAATGTAAACAGAAACCATTTTTCACAATTACGTCACATTTGAGCCGTTTTGGAAAGAGAATCCAAACAATGGCAGTCTCGTGTGGCTGCAATTTTCTGTTCGTTTTTGAGCTTTTAAGAGTTTGTAATCACATTCCCACATATTTGGCACCTACAACACAACAGAGTAAGACATGGTGAATCTTTTGATATCAAATAACTGTAATGTGAATTTTGTTGCAAGTCAACCTTTAAGTATGTGTTTAGTAAGGTAAATTCATTTAAGTTAGATTCAGCATTTATGTTACACGTCTGTCGCAAAGGTAAGAACTCTCCGCGTAGTTCATTGTAATGTTATACTATCTTGCATATCATAACCACAAAATGCACTAAAATCATTGTAGGTACTTATAGTTACTAAGGTTAACATATTGCTTTGGTACTGATTTCTAATGATGATGATTTTGATTTTTACCAGGAGGCATTTACATTAGATAATTACTATGGGTTTCTACACCACCCTATATGATATTTTTGCCTTATGATGCCAACACTGAAACGAATTAAAATCATGTAGTTGTATACCAAATAATTTATTATTGTAATCGAAGCAAAACAGACTATATTTAGCCATTACTTGTTGATGATTTCACATTTAAATTTAAACACCTTTACAGTTTTATTTTTCCTCCAAATTTATATCACCAAAACACTTCTTTCATGATATGAAATTTAAAAGTAACAATGTTTGAAAAAGTTTGAAAACCGTTATAGTTGTTGTACTTTTTCTCTAAATTTATTTGAACTGCAAAAAACACTTTTCTCACAATACGAAGTTTAAGGTTGAATGGTAAATGTTGTGTATGTTAAATAAACATGAATGTCCAGTCCAAAGACTTTTTTATTCCCTAACAACACCGGGCATCCATCTAGTATTAGACTAATTAAGAAGTTACAGTTGTAAAATTTTGCTTACCATTTTTCCAAATATATTACTTGTTAAATTTTGACTGGCCGGTCGCAGTGCGCCACAACAATAGCAGCTGCCATGTTATTATTGAAAGTGGCGTCATAAGCGTGCTTACTGATAATATATATATCATATTGTCACTGATGGTTTATACAATCATATAAACCCCCCACAAAGATAGGCGACGGCTATCATATGGGTGGGGTTTAATGATCGAGCTCTGTTGGGTTAAACTCGAACATAGCACCAGAACAAAGAAATATGCTGAATAAAGCCCCTTGTAAATTTACAAATATTATGAACAATAGTGGTTATTTTACTGATTTGCTGGTTTCATTTTGTTGTCAAAAAAATATAGTTGCCCAATACTGTCACCGTTATGATCAGTCAGTTGCCATTCACAAGCAATCGTGATATTAATAGTCGCCATTGTGAAATCGTCCAAATTAGGTTTTACATTTAGATTTTGCGTGTGAAAACTACACTGCACAGCTTTGCCTGCTGTCCCATCTTATTGGCCAGGTCAAACAATGTGACAACGATGAAAGAATTTGTCATTTTATATTAGGGGTGGCAAAATATTAATCAAAAACTAGGGGAAAAAAGGACGTTGTTCGGGTGATTTCGGGTAAATTGCATTTAACTTTAAGCATATATTACGACCGCTACCAATGTCAAAATTGGTAAAAATAGGTAATTGGAGATGTTTTATTTTCCATGGATCAATTCTTTTGGTTAGGTATTACCCCTACACTGTAGAAATTCAAGGTTTGCTATTGTGAACCGTTGGAGTCTACTGACTGAATGAGCTAATGACACGATAACAGCGAGTCGTGTTTTCCAGAACCTAACAAGGCAATGTGACCGCCCGCGAGAACTGTGTTAGCTACTAAACCCAGGCTAGCACAATCCCAACAGAGTTCGATCATTAAACCCCGCCCATATGATAGCCATCTCCTATCCTTATGGGGGTGTTTATATCATTGGTTTATACCAGTAATTCTGTGAAGTGACTTTAACATTTGTATAATAAAGCACCATTATTTTGAGAGTTTGTTAAGATTTCATGTGGCGATGTGTATGTTGCATGTATAATAACAGAGCTTTCCTTCCATATTCACATGTTACTCGAGTCGGCTGCAACATGTCCATGAACATGACTCATGTATAATAACAGAGCTTTCCTTCCATATTCACATGTTACTCGAGTCGACTGCAACATGTCCATGAACATGACTCATGTATAATAATAGAGCTCTCCTTCCATATTCACATGTTACTCGAGTCGGCTGCAACATGTCCATGAACATGACTCATGTATAATAATAGAGCTTTCCTTCCATATTCACATGTTACTCGAGTCGACTGCAACATGTCCATGAACATGACTCATGTATAATAATAGAGCTTTCCTTCCATATTCACATGTTACTCGAGTCGGCTGCAACATGTCCATGAACATGACTCATGTATAAGTCATGTATAACACCAGAAATGATTTCCAACAGATGAATTTTGAAGTTTCCCGAAACATTGCAGCTTCGTAAGTGAATGTGAAGAGGCTGGTAAAAATCAAAAGCAGAATGCAAAAAATATAATGGTAGCCAAAAATCCCTTTCGTCACTACAGTAAAGTAACAAAAAGACCTCATTCTATTTATTATTGTTACTATATAAAATTCACATTTTGTAGTTTTAGACAATGCACTGGTTTAATTCTCCATGTAATTAACCTTCAGTACAGATATTTATCGTTAGGCTTTAAGGCTGAGAAAACAATTACGACATAAATAAAACACAATGTATTTTATAACGTACACGTATATGACATCTTATATCACACTTTCGCTTGATCCGGGTGTTTTAACCGTGATCGAGTTTTGTTGAGTTTAATCTTGAAACATCCTGACAATCAGATCACCTCAAAAACAATCACAAATGATGGAAAAATATTGATACTTTTTGATAATCATCTACTAGAATTTTGTGCAAGTTTATCTTTAAATGAAATAATATATTTTTTAGGAATATTTTCTCCAACTGTACATTAAGTTATGACAGATCAAATCCTTAAAACTACATAAACTAGCATGAAATTGATTAACTCACCGACTATGTTTTGTGGATGAGCTAGATCAGGTAGCGCTGTCGTGGATGCTGTCTCCTCTGCCAACTGTGTCTCTCTCACTAACTCAGAGTATGTAGCTATTAGCCTTTCTTTTGTATCTTGAGAAAGCTGAGACGATTGAACGACCTCAGTGATCTGTGATGACTTTCCTGCTTGCAGAAGTGTCTGGGTGACATAGATATCTAGCAGCATCTCTAAATCCTATAAAGATGAGGTACCAGAGTGCTCGCTTTACCACAACACTCAATGCTAACAGTATACATCTCTTATACTAGTTGACTTGACATACAAACATTTAGAAACTTCAAAAACAAAATTAAGCAAAATTAAAAAATGTATATATAATAATATTAAATAATAATACAGAATAAGAAAAACAGTAGGGAAGTAATCATACGCAGGTAATGATACTACACGTTATCTCAAGTAGGCCGAGTAGAAATGGCCTAAACATTCTCCCTCTGTTCGGTCAAACAAAGCACAATGTTTACCTCGTGCACTTCGGTGATATATTCAATTCCAATATTTTATTTTATGTTGTATTAGTATTGTTGTATTCAAAATTCTGATAGAATTATTCTGCAACAGTAACCTTTTTCATACACAAGATTCAGTGATAGTAAAACATAAAGCGAGTGCCCAGCCACTTGCTGATGTTTTATAACATTTATACAAAATTACAGTACATCAATAATTTCCTGCTTATGAAAGCACAAATTCATAATTTTAATCAAATTTCTCTGAATCTGCCAGTGGCAGCAGTAATATCAATGAAAAAATGACCATTCACCAAAAGCAACGCGATTGTGCATATTTTTGTAACTTTCTCATAAGCTGAACAAACACACACTGAGCATGTACTCAGAACGTGTGCTGCACATGGAGATTTCACAGGAGTAATAGTTCAACACCAGGTTGAACTTCCTATCTCTAACTCTCCATCAATACTGGTTGCACCCTCCCCTCTGCATCAAGTCAGGGTGCACCTTCCCTTCTGCATCAATATAAGCTGCAGCCCCCCATTTCCTTGAGTTTCAACTATTTCATCCTATAAGTTCCTAGTCTATAAAGGTTTGCATGCTTGATCATATGCAATCTGTTGTTCTTGATACTGTAATGATAGTGTAATATGAGAATCGAATGAGGCACACCAGGCAACCGTCAACTTAGAAAGAATGATATTTGGTAAAAACCTACAAGCGATAACATGATGTCAGAAATAACATAAAGTGGATTAGGTTCAGCGTAAGTAAACATTTTTAAAAACCTTCGACAATATTTAAGCCATAAGCAGATAAAGCTATACCGTTCTTGCTTTAAGGTGAAAGCAATTTCAAAGTAAGACGCAAATGTTCTAAAAACCCACAAGTTTCAAATGTCATCTTACCTGAAAGTTGCAGGAAGTAATAAGTCTATAAATACTCTATTACTTCCATTAGAGGTACAGGATACGGAGGCAACAAATAAGTGGTTAGGCTAAAAAAGCTGCCAGGAATCTGTAAGAAAAGATACTAAAAGCGAGTTATAAAAGTAAGAACTCACACTATCATTGACCTCTCTGCCTTCTCTTGAAGAAGTCCAAATATTATATAGTGCAGAGCAAGTGCTAAACTCCTGTACCTTGGCATGCAGCAACAAACTACAAACAAAATGAACATGTTACAGTTCTTTAAAAGAATCAAAGAGCTCGTTAGTAAATATGCTATTAATAAAAGAGCCATGGTACTTACTAGTTAGTTACTACGTGTATGCAAATACAGTGTATCACCATCTTATTTCTCTGGTCATGTGACTTACTATGTATGTACAGATATCACCATATCGGTTCTCTGGTCATGTAACTTACCAAGCATATGTGAGAATAAAAAAACAATAATTCTATCACATAACTTACCAAACCTTCAATACATTTGGTGAAACATTTTCAATTCCAGAATAGTGTTGAGTGATACAAGGCAAAACCTCTTGCCATCTATCCAACTCTGCATATGCCTGCACAATAATTACTATGAATTCTTCCATCTCTTCCCTGACAATATAAAATCACATGCGCTAGCAAATGTTGTATCCAGTATTGCAGAATATTCTGAGGAAAAATACGATGGCTTAAAAATAAAATACATGAGAGTTTTATTCAAGTTAAGTTGTTTTCGAAACAATTTTGAGAATTATCTTGGTTTACTAATACAGTCATACTTCAACTTACGAGCTTAATGCGTTCCGAGACTGAGCTCGTATGTCAATTTACTCGCACGTTGGTGCAATGCATTTATATATAGAACAATTAAATATCTATTGATTGGTTTCCATACTCTAAAATAAGCAAATAAAACACTCAAAACAAGATATTGTAACAGAAAGAACATGTTGGTTATTGTCCTTACGTACTACATGCTTTCAAAAAGCAACAAATAAAAAATAATGCAAGGAAATGTGATTAATTAAAATGTAAAATTAAATACATACAATAGCAGTTAACACTCGCATTTGCCAGGGAGGGAGATATAAGTTATCCTTCGTTACAACAGGTGACTTTGGTAAATTTGGATTTTATCAAAGTGTTAAAAGACAAACTTACAAGCAAACCAAAAAGCAAACTTTCATTTTCAACTAAACGTAATTAAAATTTCTTCGGCGTTCATAGTTGGTTCAAATTTCTCGCTAGTTAGCGAGAAATTTTTCCTTTTTTTTCGCTTTCACGACTAGCCGGCCGTTTTAAGATAAACCTATCTAAGGACGTTTGCCTTTGTCGCCCTTGCAACATGTTGCGATTAGGACGAACACAGGTGTCGCCACAAATGGTTAACGCACGACCACTAGCCAACTTGTCCGAATGTCTATTAAACAGTTTGGATAGATAGCGCCGGCCTTTTCACATAGCATAGTTTCAGTTACGCTGTCACCGGCCAATTGTTTGTCCAATGCCATCAGCGGTCGTGAAGATCGCTGCACCGTTTATAAACTATGGTTAGTCCTTTTGCGAACTAAATGCCCTGAATATAATCCTTCTGTTTGATAATTATGAATGTATTTCTGTCATATTGCCGAGCTAGCTGAATCACGCATACACATTTCGCATATTTTTCAATATTTTTCCGTTTAATATCGACTGTTATCATTTGCTTTTTCTTTGTAATATCTTTCATTTTACTGGCAAACTTTCGGTCTACGCACAGTACTTTTAATTCACATAATTCTGTACAGAAAATCGCGCACAAAAAAACACGGTACAACAGTATAACCTGATCAGTTGAAAAATACAGAGTGATGCTGTTCTCATAAAACACCTCCGGCATACTTGGCAACTGACTCAAGTGCTCGAATCTCAAACATGGCTCGTATGTTAGTGCTAAAACTTGCTTGAAAGCTGGCTCGTATCTCAAGTTTCTCGTACGTTGGAGCACTCATAAGTTGAAGTATTACTGTACCAGCGAATCGTCTAATAAGAGACAACTCCAAATGCGATATCCAATATAGTATTATTTACTATAATAAGATCCGTATCCAGCTATCCAATACCATGGTTACAAGCAGAGAACAAAGATTGCTTCATACAGGGTTTGAACCCATGGCTTCCAGATTCATAGACTGACACTCTAATAACTGCACCAATCAACCACCCATTGCCATTTCAGAATAATTGTATGTATCGTTATTACACCTGATGCTCTCACATAGCTCACTAGACTCCAAGGGTACGAACAAAGTATATAGAAATATGCAATATCCAATATAGTAATACAAACGAAAATAATAAATTTGGCCTGGTATTATTAGAAGTCATTTTTGAATGAGCTAACTATTTAACAAGGTCCAATGCCAAAAATCTTTCTTGAGATAATTTCGCTGACTTTTTATGTAAAATTTGCATACAATGAAGATTCAAAAACTTTTGGCATAATCCTTGTGTATCTACCTACGTATATCAAGTGAATACACAAGCATTATGTCTGACATAACATTAATCAAAGTCTCTCATTTAGAAAGAAAAACACAGTAAATTCGACAACCCAAACATCTAGATAAACAATAAAACTGCCACAATTTACTTGTAACATTAGATGACACATCTACACGTAGTTACATACAGATAATGCACAATAATATTCTACTAGTGACAAAACTGAGCATGACGTGTGAAACCGAGTTATGAAGGGTCTGCTATCAACGCTTACGAAAAATAACCTATGATCAAAGGCTAGAAACGAACTTCTGCAATCATATTACCCAATAGCTAAAAAACTTGATGCTTTGCTGGTTGCAGAGAACAGCACACACCACATCCAGATGGGTTCCCAACGATCTATATCACTATCTTTACAAAACCAATATTAGTAAGCTAAATTTGATACAAGCCAACTAGCGATTATAAAAGTTACGCGCAATATGTTAATATCATTTTCCCTCCATTTTTAATAGATTTTTCAAGGGTAAAGTATGCGTTCTAGTTTCTCTTCCAGAAGTCTCATCTGTCAAATGTATTTTGCTTTTGTTATTATTAAGAAGTAATGACTGCTGGACATTTACTACTTGCTAATCAGTTACACTTTTTACATAATTTATCTCCTTTCATTACCAACTCTAACAGTATATGCAAACTTCATCTAAAGATGGATAATGTTTATAGGGAACTAAGCCACATAATTAGATTGCCTCAAATACAAGACGAATCTTGGCTAAAATGCTGATGAGGCTAAAATGTTTTAGACTTTCACCAACAGATAATTTACTAAACATAAACATGTCACCATGTTTAGCAATTTATTAATATTATGTTATTAACAGCATATTCACATTATATTAATCTTAGCCATTTGATTTTTAGACACCATTTTGGCCGTACCTCAATCTACATGTACATACATGTATATATAAAATTAAATGTTTGTATTTTTGTTGTATGTGTCCAGTGAATAGCGATTGGGTAAAATATGTTAGCTACAAAAGAATTATTGGTTACTAACATACTTGCAGTCCATTGCGCTGTGAGAGATCATGGTGTGTAATGATTATATGCACACTTATTCTAAAATATTGTAAGGTGGCTGCATGGTTTAGTGGCAGTGCGCTTGGCTTTGAATCTGTGCACCCGAATATTTGATTTGATTCCCGTGCAATGCAACCTTTTTTCTTAACACTCTTAGCTGACTACAGACGAACACAGCACTTATTATAGCAAAGATTAAAATTTGGTTCGGCATTGTTTTTGACATGACTTTGGTTAGGCATGTTGAAGTTTTATTACCACTTTTTGTAAGGCAAAAATTATTTCTTTTTTAAAAATTTATTTTAGCCGTGATTGCAGGAAACAAGCTAAGTACATGTATACACTTTTTATAACTAATTAATATTGTCTTTTGTGCTTGCTTTTCTTTTCTGTTTCGATTTAAATGCCTTCGATTTTCTGTTCGACTTTCATTTGCACAAACTATCAACAAATCCCAAGGTCAATCGCAAAGAACTGTTGGGATTCACTTCCAAACACTGCTTCTCACATGGACAGATGTATAATGTATTATCCCGAGTAGGCCGAGTAGAAATGACCTATATATTCTCTTTTCCTTCAGTCAAACAAAGAACATTGTTTATTCTCGAGCGTTTCAGTGATATATTTAATTCCGATATCATTTTTATGTTTTATTAGTATTGTTGTATTCAAAGTTCTGATGGATAGCTTCTGCTGCAACAGTAACCTTTTTCATACACACACTTCTACGTACTCATTCTTAGTATTAATTCAACATATTCGTGATTTTTAGTTGGTTTTTTCAGTTTGTATTAATTGTATTAGTATCAAACAATTTGTCATTGTAATCATTGTGGTAGAACATACTTTATCTAGCAATTACTTGCTAATTATTTCACATTTAAGCACCTCTACTGTTGTTATATTTTTTCTCTAAATTTATTTGAACTGCACAAAACACTTTTTTCATGACACAATGTTTTAAAGGATTTGTAATTTTCTTTTCATATAATGAACTTTGTGTACAATAATCAAATTATTTTGACATTACATATGGTATAAAATTTCGGTGGTTGATATATGTCAGATATCAGTTCTGGAAGAAAACCAGGAGAACCTATTTTGTCAATGAAACCAGCAACTACTATGACCTATGAAGACAACAATACACGCAGAAAGGAAATTTAATCACCTATTCATCTTAGACACAACACAGACCACCCCAGGATGTCAGATGCTAGCTGGATGGGAAAACCACAAATCACTTTATCTCGCCATAATATATACATTTATTTATATGCTTATTCAGATTCAACACAGCTCATCAAAATATTGCATAAACATCGGAAAGAGATACGTGAGGGCTGAGCAGCCATCCAGTCCTATAGAGAGCCAGTATAGAGTAGAAGAGAGCCTCCATGCGTACATCCCCGAGCTACAATGAAAAGATTGCGTATGTTACATAAACAATAACTGCATGACTTGAGCTTACACTTTAATCTTTGTATTTTATGCTTTTTACTTTATGTTAGTTTTAAATTTTATGTTTTATGCTAATTTTTGTTTTATTATACACTAGCGATGTCAAAGCAGTCCTCAGAAACTATCAAACTCATAAAAAACAGTCCTTTCAACTACTTCTCCATGGGATTCCATTTAATCATGGAATTTCCCAAGTAGCTGGCTTCTAGCAGCAAGCAGAGCCTCAAAAAAATAAGCTTTACTAATTTTCACAGCTAGAATAAATTTTTTAAAAATATGACATTTATAGTAATGAAAAGAATGGAGCAAAATACATACTCCAGAATTTTTTTAGATTTTTAAAGCTAAAAACAAAAGAAATAGAGACACTTTTATAAATTCCACATTCAGAAAATTGGCTAAGTTTTTCAAACATCATGGGCTTTCCAGAAAGATGAGCTCACCCGCTCCACCACAGCTGATCTGTTGCGATATGCACAGTCAGCAATTGCACAAAGTTTGCAAATTGCTGACTAAAAGCCAATTAGAAGTTGTTATTCCCAGACAGCTGGTATATAAGGAGCCTCTGAAAGTGATTAAGGAAGGAAGGACAGGCCAGAGAGAGGCCACGCCGGATAGGCCAGAGAGAGCGGGCCAGGGAGGCCAAGTGGGTGATATTGTATACCCCTTTTTCAACTGTTGCCTCGAAGAGATAAAGCCATTTGGCTGAATACTACGATATTATTTGTACGTTTCTGAGGACACATTTTATCGCTCATTTTGACGAGATATACACTTATTATACTACGAACAACGAATTATTTGAATAAATTTCTTTATTCGTTTTATGCCCAAGTGAGGCTTGCTATTGATAAATATACTTTATATCGAAGCCTGAGATAGGCCAATCTATTATTGATACGACAACAATAATTGAGTTTGCAACCAGCACTTGAAATTGACGCCCTAGAGAGGCTATGTACTGATAAAACAACACTCATTCTACAGAGGAACATACATTGGTGCCCAAGCGAGGCAAGACAACTACTGAGCTGGCAGATAAGTATAAAATATTCAGGAGAAGACAACTTGTGTCAGAATTGAAGATACGGTAACAGAGCATACACAAAAATTCGCAGGATTGATTTGACAGTTGATTGATATAGAGAACATTTCTTTACCTGGCAGGAAGAGCCACTTTGCCAGTTCGAAAAAAATTTATTTGTTACGTGAGAAAAGCAGTCAGGAGTGCTACCTTACACAACATTATATAGAACCACACAAAAACACAATTGCATTTATAAGTTGTATTTTATTAAATTTTGAAACTTTCATTTAGTTTGAATAATTATATACATACATATTTGTAAAATATTATTAAATTTTCTCCAGTGACAAAGCTGTAGCTTTGCACCACACTACGAGTAATTTAGAAATACATTATATTTATACAAACAAAAATATATTTATATAGTTTAAATATATTATATTATTTCGTTTATTGCATATATTATTTAATTTATTATTTTATTTTTTTCTCACGTGACAAAGTGGACGCTCACGCCGAGATTTAACCTTGGAAAAATATTTTGTGTATGATATCTGTTAAATTAGCTATATTGTTTTAAGATTTTATTTAGTACATTTTAGAATGAAGGGAGCATTACGAGACAGCGCCAGATACCTTATTGGCCTAAAACCAAAGACAAGAAGAAGAAAACACGAAGAGATGAGTACAGATAGTGAACATACTGATGTTGAGGAAGACAACTTGGAAGGAGCTGCTGAGACTTCACAACAGGATCTTGAACCACAAAACTCACAGCAGACTATGCAGGATGCAGGAGGAAAAGGACAACCTAACATGAATGATGACATCACACCCAATCAAGAACAACTACCTCAAAGGAGTGACACACCCATACAGATGATAGTGAACTCTACTGGAGAAACTTTAATCTACAGACACAATTATCCCACAATCCCTGAGCACCAGACTCAAGATCTTTATACCCCAGGAACTTCGAAAGAGAGGAGTGACAGGATGCACACCCAAGTTCACCTGGAACCGCCATCAAGCTTTATAGAGCCCATAGATGAGATTAACCCTTACTCACGACACTCGAAACCACTGCAGATGCGGAGAAAGCTACATTTCCTGGACCAGCCATCACCACAGACTCAGGAGAGGACTTTGGAACCACCACTATTGACGATAGATGAGAGCAATCAACCAACAATAGGAGGATATTCTGAGACAGAGGAACACTCACCCAGTTACAGAGGAGCTAGCTATATAGATGAAAATACATTGCCAGAATGGAATGGAGGAAGACAACCCCCATCTTCAAGAGATGCTGAGATGGATTGCAGACCAAAGACGACGATGAGAAAGGAGCGATGGAACACAGACTCATCTTCTGATGAACACAGCCCACCCAACCATAGACGATATGCTGAAGAACTTACCTATCATGGACAGACGACTCCAAGATCTAGACACCAAAACGCACCCACTTATCAGCCGAGAGGACAACCTACAAGAGATCAAGGACAAATAATGGAGCAATTACATAGAGGATCACAACAGTTCAGAGAAATGGATGAAGCAAGCAGGACGCAAAACAATGGAGCTAAGTTGATGGATCAATGGGCTAGGACAGAAGCACAGAGGGAGCACAGGCTACCATATGAGGAATACAGAGACTGTAACAAATATACAGAGAAAGTGCATTCCAGATATGAAGCAGATAGTGAGGAAGAATCTACGACATACCAAGAGCGGAGAGAAAGCTCAATGTTAGCACAGCCAGGAAAGCGAGGACCAAAGGCTACAAAAGAGATGACACCATTGCCAGTGCAGTTGAGTACATCATATCCACAAAATATTCCATCATTTGATATGACAGGAGAAAGCAGGAGATATCTAGATGTAAGACAAATAATGGAGCCACGCAACAGTCATCAAGAACGGGGAGGAGATAAGACAACCCTAAAGATACATTGCCAGGAGACAGCAAGAGACAGACCATCTACTCACCAATGGATGGAGGCACATGAAAGAGCTACATGCAGAGAGCCTATTTACAAGGAAGGAAAGCAAATGCCAATGAGGAATATGCAACAAAAGGAGAGACGAGGAGATCCAGTTGTTGTAAGGAAAAAGAATGGAAAAAGGAGATACATAGTGTATGAGACCACCTCTGATGAAAGTTCCGACGAAGGCGAAGATATGCATTACACCTACAGCATGCAAGGTAAGCTACCGTATGAAAAATACAATGGCCATACTGATGATCCTAAATTACATTTACAGATGAAACAAGCAACAGAGGAGAAATCATGTTCATGTAGAGGGAGATCCAGAGGAGGTGGAGCAGAGGCTAATGACAGAGAGCTATACTATGACAGACAACACCGAAAGGAAATCAGACAGAATGGATACTATGACACAACAGCAATGCCAAAGAGGAGTAACAACTTCCAGAACGATGACATCAATAACAGCAGCAGGGGACAGGAAAACAAGAGAGAGAAAATACTATGGAGCCAGCCTCAACAAAGCCAGGAGTTTTGGATACCCCCAGATGAAGATGATGACTCCATAGAATCCCACAAACAACAACAAACTACTGCTAAATTGACGGAGAGCCAAGCCATTGACCAAACTAACAGATTGACCACTAACATAATTAACGTGGCCACAAGATTACCAGAGATAGAAAAATTCTCCAATAGCCCAAGCTCTGACCTAACGTTTAGTGAATGGCTAGATAGCTATGAGCTGAACTGCAGAGCTTTGAGTATTCCAAAAGAGAATTGGGGCAAGGTAGTGCCACTATACCTAACGGAAGGAGCAATGGTTATGTACCGCAGCCTTATAGATGCTCAGCCAGACTTAGGAGATGACTACGACAAACTCATAAAAATACTAGGAGAGGAATTCAATGCAGCGGATGGAGTGGCCACATCAGTTGACCTGAACACAAGAACTAAACAAGAATCAGAAAGTGTTGGAAAATTTTATGCAAGCATTACATCCATGGCCAGGAGACTTTTCCCTACTATGGCTAAAGATGCACTCGATCAGATTATTCTAGCCTCATTTGTGCGAGGTTTACCACTAAACTATAAAAAAGGGCTACTGAATAACCCTAGCATTAAAACAGCAGCACAAGCATTCAAAGCAGCACAGCGCATGGAGAGAACAAATCTGATGTTACTGAAGGACAGCATTCCAGAAATGGTGAATACAATTGGCAAGGATAAAGAAGAAGAGCTGGAAGCAATGAAGAGAAGCCTGAAGAACTTGGAAATGAGGCAAGCTGAGCTGCTCAACATGAACAGAGAAAAAGGCAATGACTACAGGAGATGGAATTACCAAGGACACCAACCGAATATACACAGTAGAAATTACTACAATTCTCAACCAAACTGGAGACAAAATTCTGACAAGGATAGACAACTCCAACGTAACAACAATGGCAATTGGAGATCAGCACAAGCTCACAACAGAAATTTCAACAATAATTCATACAACCACAGTAGAAGACCAAACTGGGACCGAAACAGCTACAAATACCACAACAACAACAACAGAAAGAACGACAGACCATGGCGACATGATAGAATGCAAGCTGCACAACAATATAATCAACAACATGAAGGACAAGAGTTTACCACTTATGGTAGACCGCAATGCAGAAACTATGGAGCCACTGGATATAAACACTATCAGTGCAATGAGATAAGGAAGCAACCACATTCACAAAAGGACAGGAAAATCAAGTTTCAAGATTCTGGACATGCATTAAAAACTATCCCCAGGCACACGGAAAGAAGAGGATTTATCAATACACTACGAGCAACTGCTCTAGATGGAATTAACACAATTAATGCAGGAAAACACAACACTAAACCCTTGGAAAATAACCCTCCGTGGACACCAGCTGCAAAAGTGATAAAAGATAGCCTAAGACAAGAAAACGACACATTCACGGATATGAAAGACATACAAGAAAAAGAAACTAATGCCAAGGATCTACCAGATATGTCAAAGAGAGTACAAAATGAACGCGCTGAACAAAACGAGGACAGGAATAACCCAAACAAACTACAGCACAAAGAAGATCAGGAGCTAACACGATTGGTAGAATGGGTTACAAGCGATGAAGCAAACTCGACCTATGATAAAATAAAAACCATGCAGAGCGGAAATAAAAGTGATTTAGACGTCAACACAAATAGCCTGAACACCCCGACAGCTACAATGGACTACTATGAAGAAGAGTTAATGAAAAGAATCGACGAAGCACTAGCCAGAGCACATAACACATGTAAAATGAGTATACAGTACAAGCAATATTATGATAGAAAAGACAGAGACATATCATTCAGACTTGGAGATCGTTGCTATCTATTTAGATCTAAACTTGCGAGGAATAGCAACGCAGCTCTGACAAGCCAATATAGTAATCCATATAGAATTGTGACATTGAATAACGGAATTGCAGGCATAGTTCCATGTACAGATCCGTACGCAGAGCCAAAACGAGTACCCATTCAACGATTAAAGCTAGATAGAAAAGAGTTCACACCGACTTGTGAAGATTATACGCGCGACAAAAACTTCAACAAGCTCGCAGAGGAAATGACCTCTACATATTATAGCTGTAATTGTGATGAATGTGACCGACTGGAGGATTGGGACGAACAGTGCTGGCCTACACCGAATGATAACTTGACATGCTACAACAATCCACGGCTATACAACAGCGATTCGTTTAAAATCACTGAGACTTTTGCTAATAATGACGGTGATCCAGATTACTACCCCTTACTATCAGAATATGATGGATTCCACTTCGTACAGAAAAATGATGCAGATACATATGAGAGAGAGGATTACGGCATATACAAACTGAGAAGTAGAGCGAAACAGAATAAGATGCCTGGCTATCTATATCTATTACAAAGACGAGGAATAAAGACGTAGCCGCTGACTACTATATATGTAAATATCCATCTACACTATCCGTAGCCTTGTTACTACTCGTTAGCAATAGACATGATACTGTACCTTAGACTTATACCTATATTTTGACTTAGGCAATAAGAACGACTTACACATACTATTTTATTATTCTTTATTTATGACTTACAAACCATGAAGCGTGCTAATGAATTGTGTTTTGGATTAAAAAAAATTTTTTTATCTTTTATTTTAAACGAACTTACAAACGATACTTATAAAATGCGTAATTATCAAGTTTAGCTTATAGATGTGTATAAAAGTTCGGTGTATACATAGAATTACAATTGATTGTTTTTATTTTTGTTGTTTGTTTATTTTTTTAGTACTTATCTAGAGAACCATTGACAACGATCCCTTCTCCTTTACTTTTCTGAAGACCTAGGAGACAAAGACCATGTGATTATTAGAACTTGATGAACACGGAGGATAACTACAATAAAGCGTTTGCTAGCTCCTGATCTACGTTACCGGATTTGACTGCCATTCCGTTGGTTGAACAATTTCATCTACAAAAGAAGGCTGATTGGAACATGAAGAAAACAGATGAATGGCAAGAGACTGGAGCAATACACCATTGACATAGTTGTTAACTAATAATCAAATGAAAGATAAGAAGAGAAGCAATTACCAACAGATGATATGGACTTAGACAAACCATTCTATCTTTATGGATTATGGCTAGATCTACATGTCATCATCAAATAGTGTATGTTCGCTGATGAATAGCCAAAAGATATGCTGGAATAACATTTTCAAGCACGAGGACGTGCTCACTTGTGGCTGGTAGTGTATGTCAGATATCAGTTCTGGAAGAAAACCAGGAGAACCTATTTTGTCAATGAAACCAGCAACTACTATGACCTATGAAGACAACAATACACGCAGAAAGGAAATTTAATCACCTATTCATCTTAGACACAACACAGACCACCCCAGGATGTCAGATGCTAGCTGGATGGGAAAACCACAAATCACTTTATCTCGCCATAATATATACATTTATTTATATGCTTATTCAGATTCAACACAGCTCATCAAAATATTGCATAAACATCGGAAAGAGATACGTGAGGGCTGAGCAGCCATCCAGTCCTATAGAGAGCCAGTATAGAGTAGAAGAGAGCCTCCATGCGTACATCCCCGAGCTACAATGAAAAGATTGCGTATGTTACATAAACAATAACTGCATGACTTGAGCTTACACTTTAATCTTTGTATTTTATGCTTTTTACTTTATGTTAGTTTTAAATTTTATGTTTTATGCTAATTTTTGTTTTATTATACACTAGCGATGTCAAAGCAGTCCTCAGAAACTATCAAACTCATAAAAAACAGTCCTTTCAACTACTTCTCCATGGGATTCCATTTAATCATGGAATTTCCCAAGTAGCTGGCTTCTAGCAGCAAGCAGAGCCTCAAAAAAATAAGCTTTACTAATTTTCACAGCTAGAATAAATTTTTTAAAAATATGACATTTATAGTAATGAAAAGAATGGAGCAAAATACATACTCCAGAATTTTTTTAGATTTTTAAAGCTAAAAACAAAAGAAATAGAGACACTTTTATAAATTCCACATTCAGAAAATTGGCTAAGTTTTTCAAACATCATGGGCTTTCCAGAAAGATGAGCTCACCCGCTCCACCACAGCTGATCTGTTGCGATATGCACAGTCAGCAATTGCACAAAGTTTGCAAATTGCTGACTAAAAGCCAATTAGAAGTTGTTATTCCCAGACAGCTGGTATATAAGGAGCCTCTGAAAGTGATTAAGGAAGGAAGGACAGGCCAGAGAGAGGCCACGCCGGATAGGCCAGAGAGAGCGGGCCAGGGAGGCCAAGTGGGTGATATTGTATACCCCTTTTTCAACTGTTGCCTCGAAGAGATAAAGCCATTTGGCTGAATACTACGATATTATTTGTACGTTTCTGAGGACACATTTTATCGCTCATTTTGACGAGATATACACTTATTATACTACGAACAACGAATTATTTGAATAAATTTCTTTATTCGTTTTATGCCCAAGTGAGGCTTGCTATTGATAAATATACTTTATATCGAAGCCTGAGATAGGCCAATCTATTATTGATACGACAACAATAATTGAGTTTGCAACCAGCACTTGAAATTGACGCCCTAGAGAGGCTATGTACTGATAAAACAACACTCATTCTACAGAGGAACATACATTGGTGCCCAAGCGAGGCAAGACAACTACTGAGCTGGCAGATAAGTATAAAATATTCAGGAGAAGACAACTTGTGTCAGAATTGAAGATACGGTAACAGAGCATACACAAAAATTCGCAGGATTGATTTGACAGTTGATTGATATAGAGAACATTTCTTTACCTGGCAGGAAGAGCCACTTTGCCAGTTCGAAAAAAATTTATTTGTTACGTGAGAAAAGCAGTCAGGAGTGCTACCTTACACAACATTATATAGAACCACACAAAAACACAATTGCATTTATAAGTTGTATTTTATTAAATTTTGAAACTTTCATTTAGTTTGAATAATTATATACATACATATTTGTAAAATATTATTAAATTTTCTCCAGTGACAAAGCTGTAGCTTTGCACCACACTACGAGTAATTTAGAAATACATTATATTTATACAAACAAAAATATATTTATATAATTTAGATATATTATTATTATTACATATTATTTATTTTATTATTTTAATTTTTTCTCACGTGACATATACCTACTGGGAAATCCACCACTTTAAAAAATGGGCAATGCGCCATTGGTCTATTTCATAGGTGGTGTGAAAATGACAAAAGTAGGTGTCAGCCAGTTCAAACATGCTGGCCAAATATAAAAAATCAAATATATAAATAAAAAACTACAAATGACAAACAATTTATTATATACACAATGTATTTAGACTGGCTTAAATTACTCTATTTCATTGGGTAAAAAACTCAGTCAATGACAACTACATTATCTGCCATTGCTTATAAGCTGTTTTAAATCTTAAGCAAATGTGTAGCATAAGAAGTAAGTAATGTTGGTAAACAATTTGTTTTAGCTATATCTCGAGCTATCAAATATTCGGATTATGCATTCGCGGCACATACACAGAAATAAACAAACACCTTCATTTAAGAGTTAGAATAGTAATTGTGTATGTTGACTGAAAATAAATTTTCTGTGCAAAAACTTTTTATTACCCGTGCGTCCACTTAGTAATAACATAAACTCTGGCTCATATATCTGTTCATTATTCAAGATTCGCAATTACGCTAATTAGACCCAAGCCAACCATTACTCTTTTTTTAATTTTAAACAATGGTGTTCGTTAAAAAATGAGTGGAAGTGTCTATTGTGAGCATGAATCAACACAGCATAAATGCATAGGCCACACAACCGGCGTTGTATCACTCACTGGTGATCAGAAGCTTGTTGCAGATCGACGGTAGAACTTAACACGTGCAAAGCTTTTTGACAGACGTCGATGCATGTCTCAAAATCTCTGCTAATCAAATGCAATGAAGCATCGTGTTTTTCCTTCACTAAATTTTGTTTCATTGGCATATTAATTAGGTTTCTGTCAGGATGTCGCCCTTCGATTGAAGACATAGTTCTCGAATTAGCATTGACATAGCCTTGTCGTGATTTGTGCATCCTCAACTTATGACAGTTCCCAAACGCCTCTTTCAGATGTCCGGCATGACACGTGCGTTCCTTGGTGGAAGTTTTGATAAATCGAAGGTCGCAAGTCTTTAGTGTTTGAGGTACAATGTCTTCCTGCTGTCTGCGGGCGTTTGGCAAATGCCTGCGGACATGTATTTACGCACTTATTTAGTTCAAGACTCACGAGAAAGAAAAAATCCGACTTAGTTGCTAAATATTTCTTGGTCATTTCTCAAAGTTCGATCAATTTTCTACAATGGAGCAATTTCTGCAAAATTTACCTTTGAGTGAGTAAAAGTGTGTTGTAAATATTTTGTGTCAGATGACTTTGTAGTTTACAATCGAAAACCTTGCTTCTTAGATTCTACGAATTAATAATACATGTATGGGCTTGCTAAAGATATAGCATGAACCAGCAGGTAACAAAAATCATGTCGTTTATTGAAGCCCAAAGGCTAATTTTTCCTAACAAAAATATTTCATGTAACTTAACTGTTTTGTGTCTCAAACAGTAACTTGTTTTTTTAATGGTTTGTCTTCTGTTGTGTACGCAGGCCTGCCAACCCTGGAGTGGGAAAAGGAGTGAGAGTCTATTATGGGGGCAATGAAAACGAGAGTATGTGATAAGTGGGGTAAATTTTCAAAACGTATGCAAACACCACAGCGAAAGACAATATAACTCCATATGGAAATCACATGTCGTGGAGGTTATTGATAGATGAGAATGCCACAAATATGTTTATACATAGTTGTTTATTAGTAGTAAGTATATGATTACTTGCAACTCACTGAACCTGTATACATTTATAATGAGATGAGATAGTATTATAGAGTATGAGTAAAGTAGTATAGTATGATAGATTATTTCAACAAACAAAGCGAGTAGCTATTCTCAATGTCATGAGAATATCCTCATTACCATGTGCATCAGTTTCTGATTGACCAAATGAGACTGAGTCCAATTCCTTATCATTTAATTATACTGCATCTGTAACCGTCTCTGGCACACTAATACTAGTTGCAGGTAAAGAATCAGTGGGAGATGCAGATTAAGATGTAGAATGTAGATGATTTAGAGATTGTTTTAGACTTTGTTGTTATTATTCCTTCAATTTGAAGTTGTATCTGCATCTGCTGTAGTAGCTGTAGCAGTAGCATCTGCACTTCTTGAAGTCGCAGTATAAGATGTTATTTTTTATCATTAGAAGCCTTAAATTTGAAATATTTCCTTACCATTTTTTCTGTATTGATTTAAATAAAATTGTCAGTAAAACTTGCCAGCATAGAAGGAACATGTGAATTGGGATGTGAGGAGATTCAATTCACTGTCAGTCTCACTCACGAGGAGGGAAGAATCAATGTGCACTTCCACTTCCCTTCAAGAATCAAGTGACGAATCAGAGATAATGTTTTATTCAGTGGCCAATTAAAACTCTTGATACAAACATAGTTAAATGAGAAATGTTAAATCGTTGACTAGCTACGAAGACTCAAGCAAAAACAAAACAAAAACAAGAAAGTTATTCAACCCCTCACAAAAGCCACACTACTTGAAGATTGGGGCAAAAAAAACAAGTTTGCTTGGGTAAAAGGGGCAATTACGTGACACAGGCGTGAGATGTGTGAGGCATGGGGCAATTGCATGTTTCTCATGCCCAATGCGTGAGAGTTGGCAGGCCTGTGTGTACCCATTAGATTGTTGGTTTTACCAGTGCATCATTTTGAAAGCAGCTCAAATATAGGAACATCTACCAAATTATTCTTGAATTTTTACCACCTCTAATGACACCATGTTGTATAGAAGTATCAGCAAAAGCAGATAGCATAATGGTGAAACGACTAAACACCGGAGACACATACGCAATATTACAACGAACATGACACCTAATACATTAGAGGACGAGCAATAAAGACAGTCATCATATACTCATTTGCAAGCAGCTTAGAAACCTCCTGTGGAAGTAACCCATGAGGAAAGGGACACCAATTGACCTGACAGAAAGCCATTAAAAGATTAGACCTGTACCAGACACGACAAGGACAATAGGAGTTAGTCATCATTTCTAATCATTACCCTCCCATGACGTACTTAAAGGTTGACTTGCAATAAAATTCACATTACAGTTATTTAGTATCAAAAGATTCGCCATGTCTTACTCTGTTGTGTTGTAGGTGCCAAATATGTGGGAATGTGATTAAAAGCTCTTGAAAGCTCAAAAACGAACAGAAAATCGCAGCCACACACGACCGCCCTAGTTTGGATTCGTTTTCCAAAGCGGCTAAAATGTGACGTATGTGTGCGAGATAGTTTATGTTTACACTTTCATGCATCTTTATTCGTCGAAATATTTTCACAAATATACTTCACGCTTGCAATAAAAACCATGTCTATTGTTCTTACGCGTCTATTTTATCGGCATTGTAATGCTGCAACTTTGAGCAGTGATATCTCAAAACCTAGCATAAAAATATGTTTAATTTTTTAAACTTAGCTTGAACGATTGCATATCATCCTCTGACAAACATGATGAGCTTTTTGGTCCGCTATGATGGTCGAAAAATGCTGTAGAAATTGTTCGCGCCATATGGCGGGAATTGTAAGTCACATGATCAGATAATGTTAGTTTCAGTTCAAGTTTGATCTATCGCAAATAACAGACACGCTTTCTCGTATTAAACTTGTTAATTTCAATTCGTCATAATGTCTAACGCGCCACATCGTGTTTGTGCAGCTGGCAAGCTGAGAAGCACCTTTTTTCTTGGCCAAGAGCAGAGAAACGACCAGACCATCACCGGGCGTGGAACAACTGGGTGAAGCTGGATGTGACAAACTTTATTTATTCGCCTGCTCACTCTTACCTTTGTTTTCGCCATTTCAAAGACCACATGTTTTCTAACCTGTTTGCATACTCCACATGTCACCAAAGCACGTGAGTAATTTATTTTATGAACTACTTGTATTAGTAGTAGTAACTCGGGTTATTTTCTAGTATTCTCCTAATACTACTGTATTAGTCTATATTTAATATTACAATATTAATGTCATTTAATTGTATTATTAATATGATATTATTAGTATTTTATTTTTTTAATTACGTGTATTATTCTTATTATAATAACAAAACTAATTCATACTGCATATCTATCTGTAAAACGTAATATATTAATCTATAATTGATAAAATAATGTTATAAGTTTCACGATTAATTTCGCCAAATTTCTTAACCCCACTCACTTATAGATATGTTATATAAAATAGTTGTCATTTTCTGGTATCATCGTTAATAGCATATTAGTATTATTAGATGATTATTATTAGTATTAGATGATGAAGAGTTTGTGCCAACCACTGAAGACTGGGAAGAGTTTGAGCGCTATGTTGGCCAGCGTCAAACGCTCTCCAATTACATGTAAGATAGAGCTGAACTTAACCAAAACTGGGGCCTACACTATGATGGATCAGAGCTGCGGTTTAATAGTCAGCAGCCATCTTGTCAAGGTAAAACTTTGAGTTTTTACTTCACAGCCTGACAAAAACCCAAATTTTTTAGTAGTTATCAATACATAAACATGAAGTTGCTGATCTAGCTAAATAATTCATTCAAATAATGGGAAAGTGATTGTTGGTCGTAACTTTTTTTACTTTGCTGTCAACGGAGACCACCAGCTCTAACGCCATGGAGCTGGAAGGCTTCAAGCGATGCCAGTCCGATCTAATTTCCCACGGCCTGAGAGTGAGGTCCATTACAACGGATGTTGTTACAAAGGTTGTGTGCATACCGCAAGCTTGTGTTTTGGCTTATGCCGCAAATTCGTCGCGGTGAGCGACGGCCTCTACCTGCCTGCTTGGTGTCTAAGATTCGGGCTCTTTTCCCACTAACGGATGATGAAGAAGAGTTTGCAGACTTGCAAACAAGATTTGCGGCATAAACCAAAACACAAGATTGCGGTATGCACACCTTTTCCAAGCATTTGGCGATGGCTCTCCAAATGGGAATAGATTATCTACCAAACAATTATTGAAAAACAGTATTTGCTGATCATCAAAATAATCTCGATCTTTATATAATAAAATCATAAAACTTATACACTCTCTACTGTAGTAAGTGTACAAGCCAAATATAACAATTCTCCTTGTGTTCCACGAGTTCAGAATATGTGTGTTCAACCGATGCATTAAATGCGTAACACAAGAATTGTAGATAATGCTTGACACATTAGCATAGCTTTGGTGTTGTTGGCATTAAGTGAAAATCCAACTCACTATGATATCACAGGTAATTATTCCACCCCAACTCAAGGGGTGCAGGCGCCGCAAGTTCGTCCACACCAGGATGCATACACAGGCATTCATGCTCCCCGCGGCCATGGAGACGATGCGCAAACTTAGCATCATGTCAGCACAAACATTCAGGAAAAGATGGCATGTCTTGACAGCGCTTGCAGACACACCACTCTGTAGCCGGTGGTATTAGCTCCTAAAAAAATGAACAGATATGTCTATGCAACCACAGCTAATACATCAGGTCGATGTTATCCAACAGCATATCAGTGCAGCACTAGATTTAAATATTAAAATTGTTAATGTTGTCATTCGAGAAAAATCTGTAATTATTTTTTCGCAATATGAGGCGATAATTATCATCATTAAAATCATATATATATATATATATAATAATATTCGTTCTATCACTTTCTAGCTAAAACTATTACTACTAGCTAGCTTGGCATATAAGAGCTGGTTAGTGGCGGTGCTTACTTGCTGGGTAGTTTGATTCTGTTGAGGATCTTCTTCAGATAGAGCATCAGGCTCGAAACGCCAGGGTCTTAACTCTTCAGAATTTGACATTTTTTATGATTGCAACTCAGACATGTACACGTATGTTGAATTGTCGGACGGAATGGCCAAGCTGAAACTGTAAAGTAGCGAGCATCTATATTTGATACAGGGTCTTAGGTAAAACCCGAAGTGTTTGTCATAAACTATTGTTACGATAAGTTTTATATTGAGCTTTTTATTGGCCTTTCAATTCACGCGAGAACATCACGTGACAAGACAATAACTAAACTCCGCAGATACGTCATCGAAATCAAGAGATTCCAATCTACGGCGGCTTTTCGTTTTTGAGCTTTTAAGAGCTTGTAATCACATTTCCACATATTTGGCACCTACAACACAACAGAGTAAGACATGGCAAATCTTTTGATACCAAATAACTGTAATGTGAATTTTGTTGCAAGTCAACCTTTAACCACCGTCAAGCTTGTACATAAGTTTGTTCACTTGTATTCCAATAAGTCTAACTACCCTATTTATCCAACTAACTACCATGTCATTGACCTTGTGGTCAATTGCTTTGTTGCCAGACATGCAGTGTGCTTGATAATTATCCATAGTCAAGTTAAAATTTTAGGCTATCAAAATTATTTGAAAATTCGAAGTATTGTTAAATAAGACTGCTTAGAGAGTAATTTTAAGAATAGCTAAAATATATCTAGCAGGGAATTGTCAATCTGACTGCACCATGTTAGCAAACAATAATTTGATCAAAATATTAATGATAAATAATGGATAAATTAATGAAACTTATCCTCACCACAGGCTGCACTTGGAAAAAAAAAAATTATTGAGAGCGCTAGCGACTTCAATACTGTCAAATTAATTACGCAGTACTGTGCAGGCTTGAGTGCAAGTTAATATTTAGTGAAACCTATACTTACGAAAGACTCTACATGTGAAGTTTTCTGTTACAAAACGTCTTTTAGCAAAATTTTGGCTTTGACTTATGAAAGATTTTTTTGGGTGCACAAGGCTAAAAAGCTTTTTGTACTTTGGCCTGTTTGTTAGTTTCGCGCCTTGACCCATTTGATTCTTGTGGGTACGAACACGCCTCCCGCATTTTCTTTTTCATATAAAAGTCAGTAACTGATCAGTGCTCAAGTTTTGTTCGTGATATCAGTTGAAGTTATCATTCATCGGATACATGGTAGAACAACATGTTTCTAGTAAGTCAAGTTTCTTTATGATCAGTTTTTCAATTTGACATGCGCTGATGTAAAATATTTCTACTTACATTTTCAAAAACATTTATTTTGAGCAAAATAAAACTAAACCAACAATACAACATCCCCCTCTTCTGACCACCACCTTCCAACGTCCCGTGGTCTTATCTTAGCTTTGTCTAGATGGTCAAAGGTAAACAAACAGCGGTCACAGTTTTATTAGTTATTAATCTGTTGTTTTTTCCGCTATGCACTTTTTCTATTTTTATGTAGTAATTAATATAATTCTAATTTTTTGCATTTCTAATTGAGCTTGCTTTTAAACGATATCATAAGTCTAGGTTGTTGACCATTGGTGAGGAGGTATCTGAGCAAACTCAGAGTTACAGAATCTCAGTAGGTATGACGTCTCCTAACTTTGCTGCTGCTCGCATCCAAAGAGCCTGCATTCGAATGCAGAACATAGGCCCTCATGATCATATTTACAATATCTTTGAAGTACATGAGGCCCTCATGAAAACATTTGTAATTTCATTGAGTAAGGCACACTGGCCCTCATGAGACTGGAATAATATCAAGTGAAAAAATAGGACCTCAGGAGTGCATTACTGTATATCCTTGCATGTAAGTAGATTCTAGAACGCAAAACTTAAGGGTCCGGCTTATATGCGCATAGCTGATTGGACGCAAACGAAAATACATTATGGTAACTTAATTTTAACAACTAAATCTCAAACGTTTATTAACTCAACTTTAATAATAAAAGTAAAACATAACAATAATGGTTACCACTATAATTAAATCCGCTAACAAATAAATTTTTATGGAGACAAGTATTCGGTAAATCAAATATTTGACATTGGCGCAGACAAGTTGTCGTAACATTTGATTAAATTAATTTGCATAAAACTGTACATCATCTATTGCCATAAAAGTGCCGCAAATGTGTCGCAGAATGAGTTCGAACACTTTTTTGTCCTCTTCGTACTAACATGGTGAGCAAGTTTATTGGAATATCGGAAAGCTGAATATTTTGCATAGCTGTAATACTTCTGATCATCGCGTAGAACAAATAGCTATAAAATGTGCTTTTGAAAATTCAAACTAAGGACAAAGTGAGATGCAAACATGTTTTTTTATTGGCTCAACGCAAACTGCAGATGATAGTTTCCTTTCGATTAAGCGGAGATGCGATAAGCTAATTATTCAACTACTCACCATTCAGAAAAGTTTTGTACTAAGCTCTTGAAAGCTGCTCCATTTCCGCAACCTTCTGCTCTGATAGATACATACAGCATGTTACGATTGGCTTATATGCGTTTTTTTTATAAATTATTTGAATTTAGAGCTGTTGTTATCCGGTCGGCTTATATGCGGGATAGGCTTATATGCTGGGATATACGGTAATTAGTATCAAGTGAGGAACATGTGACCCTATGGGTATATTGAGTAGTAGCAAGTGAGGAACAGGAGACCTAAGCAAGTGAGGAACAGGAGACCTAGTGACTAAATTTTGCAATATAAAATGAGGAACATATCTTATCTTGTTAGTCTTTCATCCTGATTATCTGTTATAATGTTACCCTGATAATTTGTTATCCAAATTGTTTATCCAGGGGATTTTTCATCCTGATAATCTTTGACATGGAGAATCCCTATCTTGATGATCTCTTCTTCTGGTAATCTTCCATCCTGATACTCTTTTACATGAATAATCTTGTACCCTGACAATACTTTATTCTGATAATACCTTATCTTAATAATACTCTATATTGAGAATAATTTATCAGGATAATCTTTTATCCTGATAATCGTTTGTTCAGATCTTTTATTCAAATAATATTTCATGCTGATAATATTTTATCCAGATACTCATTTTTCTAAATAAAATTTTATTCTGATGTTTCATCCTAGCAAATCTTTATTTTGATAATCCAAATATTATATATTTGGATAATTTTTCTCCAGATATACATGTATTTTACCATGAGATTATTTTTTTCTGATAATCATTAATCTACATGCTCGTTTATTCAGATTAACTAATATTCTGATAATCTTTTTCCTAGAGATTCTTATACCATGATAATTATTCATTCTGATAATCTAATATCCTCATGGTCTTTACTGATACATTATTTTGATAATTTTTATCTTGATAATCTATTATACAGATAATATTTAATCCTGTTAATGTTTTATTGTGGTAATCTTTTATCTTGTTAATATTTAATCTTGTTAATCCTTTATCCTGATAATGTTTATCCAGGTAATCTTAAATCATAAGAAAACTATCCAAATGATCTTGGTTCGTGATATCACATACTCCTGATAAACTTTATCTGGATAATAATGAAAGTGCTATCAGGATCAAGTATTATCAGAATTATTCTAATACTAGCTAATCCTAATAACAACCATTCTTAGTAATGCTTTATCCTCATACCTTATCTCCATATTTTATCATGATAATACTTCATATTAATGACACCTTATCCTGATAAAGCCTTGTTATGGTACTCCCTTATCCTGGTATTACTTTCTTGCAATAAAAATAGTTGCAGGTCAGAATACAAAGATGGTTTTTAGCATAAAAAATGTTCTTTGGCATGAGTACATAACTCCAAAAATACATTTGTCATCTGAAACGTAATGGAAAAATTGTCTATCTGTGAACTTGCAGACATCCTGGTGCATTATTGAATGTTAGGTAAATTACAATAAATCATAATAGCGTTAGTGCTTTATCATTAGCATCATTGTACTGTACTAGATGCTTCACTGATACCAATTTTTAATGAATTACCACAATTATCGCTCGTGTTTAAATCATTCAATCAATGCATCGTATAAAGCAATTTAATCGTCATTGAATTATTAATAGGGTGATACCTTGAGATACAATCGTCCTGTTTTTGAGATATGACATAAAACATTAGTTGTTCCCCAACACAACAAAAATTGAGATATGGTGGACGATAATTGTAGAGGTAAACACGAGGTAGCAGAATGTTTGCTCAGCTCTGATCTGCTCAGTTTGGTTGTTGATGTTGCGTTGTTCACACATGTCGTGTTATTCATTGTGTTTGTGCTTGTTTATATATACCTTATTTTATTATCAACCATGAGTTTCAAAGCTAAAGACAAAACTAGTGGAAAGAAAAAACCTAGGAAAATGGTCTTGATGTAAGCAAAACACAAAATTACCTCAGAGTATGAGGGTGGCTTTCATACTTGGCAAAGAAGTATGAAGTAATCTTTTTTACAATACTTACAATCATTAAGCAGAAGGGAGAGATCAGAAAGCTGCAACTTTCTGAAGGCATCACCATTATTTCCAAGCTACATCCAGAAAAACATCAAACCGAATTTGCCAGAAACTGGAACATAAAGCTTTGTAACGCATACTTCATTTGGAAAAAAGGCTTGTCACCGTCTAAAAATTGGTCCATTACAGTTGGTTGTACAGTCAGTTAGCCACAACGTATGGGTTGGTAGCTGTGTAAGAGTGTAAAAATGGGTGAAATGAAAAGAAATTATCTTTTTACCTCATTCCATCTGTCTTTAGATCTCCATCTCACTCTTTTTCAAAGACCTGAATACCCAAACCCAAGCGAATGACGGAGTGTTGTCATTGCTTAATTGATGGCAAATTAATAGAGTATGTGTTGTTTTTAATATCTATATATACTAGACCGGCACAAAAGAAGCTAACATTGTGCATCTAATCTGGATCAGTGTGCAGTACGCTTACTGCAGTTTATCATCTGACCCTTTCCTTTGGCACAAGAACCACATGGAGGCACCTCAGACGACTGGGCCTCTACAATAAAGGAGCGGAGTTGCCAAGTGATGACATGTTTCCGGCAATGCAGCAAATGTGAGAACAGTGGAGTCGCCATTTGAAGGCGACGTAGGAAGAAACCATAATTGAACCAGAAATTAGTGGTTAATATAATGCTTAGCGTTGATTACGAAACCTATTCAACTAGGAGTTGTAAGTGGAAGATTCTTACTGTTTTGGAACAGCAACAATTTGGTAAATGGATTTATCACTTACATATATTGCATTTGGAGTTGTCTACACATAATTTTTTGCAGCATGGAGTGCTGTTATATGGGATTACCTTCGAAGCTTGGCTAGCAAAATAAAAAGTATTTATCAGTTTGAAGAAAATTTTATTCGAAGGCATGCATTACACTGACCATGATTGGGCTATATGTAGATCAAGCATCTGCAGATGACTCAATGCTAACTGTATGTGTAGTTTGGTGGTGTACAGTTGTCTGATACAGCAGACATGTAGTATTCAATGTACTGGTATCTGGTATAGAATGATTATGTTTAGTACCAAGCTTTTTTGCAATGTAGAATGCTTTTCTAAATTAAGAGTAGGAGTCAACTGAAATGACATTTTCGCTGGTTGACATTATTGCTGGTTTTTAACATTTCTTATGATGAACTATATATTTTTAAAATGTACATCTAAGTAGTATCTTATTATCTTGTTTTTTTTTAGAAATTATATGAATACTGTTAACTGTTAACAATGCTCTTCATCAGACAGGTTTTGTCATCGGTGTTATAACTGTTCATATTGCCTTTAATTTTTGGATCAGTTTTTCTGAAAGCTTCTCATTTTATTCAGGTACTGCAAGTTTTTTTTCAGAAGAACAAAATGGTGGCGTTTTATTCTTTGTTATAGATAAACGGTGAAAGAGATAATAAACATTCTTCAACAAACAACAGCCAAAAGGAAAAAACTTATCTTAAGAGATAGGCATATAAAGCGAGTGGATCAAACTGTCTGTGGCATTTTTATGGCAGTGATAATTTCAAAAGTTGTCTTCTACCTATATAGCTGCATCCATGGGCTTGGCAAAAATATTATTTCTGACTTGTGACTGTACCAATAAAAACCCCCACTGGTTGTGTCCTATTTCTGGAAGTTCATAATACGCTTGAAGAGTATACCAAAGGCTCTCCGCATAGTGAAAGGCACAGAAAACAATACATCAGTTAACCTTGAAACACCATTGTCTTCAACAGGCAAGAGTGATAATTCTGTGCCAGGTATTATGCATAGATTGTCCAATCACAACCAACGGACTGCAATACATATTCTGGGACATATTGTCACTGCTTCAAATTTACTTGTATCTATTTAGGGATTGTGAACCAGCGGGCTTGTTAGACGTGTCAAGCCTATCAGAAATGAGTGGTCAAACCAATAAGAAATGGGTGTCTTGTCTTTTGTTTTTGGGTGATCAGAAAAGACAGTTTACATGTTTTAGTCTGGTGGCCACAGGGCATTTTTGTGTCGTTTTTTTGCCAAGGTGGCACGACAATGGGGTATAACGAATCTTAAATTTAATAGATAGAATAAAACATCTCCTAACCTTTTTACTATACCTACCAAAATTATTCTTGTCAAGCAGTGATTATTTGCCATTAAAAGATGGGTAGAAATACAAAAATGAGATTTCCCTTGCGCCATGCGCAATTAGCCAAATCAGCCAATCAGCTAGGTAAACATAAATCTATGCACTTGTTTAATACGGGGTGTATTTGCTTTCACCGATAACATTTGTGCTCTTAGTCTGTTTCCGCTGTTCCGTGTTAGAAACTGCCGTACACGCCGGTTAGTAGTAGCGCAAATTTAGTATCTTCTATTTAAATGGATTACCACAGCTAGCTATTATCGGTTACATAATTCATTATAATCAAGTTTTACATGCTAAGAAGCCAGCAAAGTTTTACTAACGGAAAAAAGCGATAATCCAAAGTTTTTATGAGATGTAGAGCACCATCTACAAACAGTCAGATCACAGCTCGCAGTGTTAGTCGTATGTAAATGCCACACTGAATGCTTGAGGAAGATTGCTAGTGAGTCGAAATAACAAAGAGCTTCTCAAGTTGCAAAGAATCTCAAACCCCTGAAAAAAATAAGGTGAGATGATAGCAAACTCATTTACTTAATATTTATGAATAATTAATCAAAGATTAAGTGCATTGCTTTATTGAAAATCTTGCGTTTCCTTCACTGTGTACTGTAGTCAGTTGGATCAATGAGTGATAGGTGTTGATTATAATGAATCAAACTCTCAAGTCAAACTTCTCAGTCCAGATTTTACATATTGGTTACAAACTATACAATAAACTACTCTCTGTCGTAGGTATTGTTGCTGTGTCTTTAGACACTCACTGTTTCATACACTCAATAGCTTAACTCAATTTGTTTAATTTTTAGGCTACAACGGTAGCACTGCATAACATTATAAGCTACTTATATTATTGGGCTTCATAAATAAGATACCTAGATTGGGTATTTTTTTAATAAATCAGTAATACTGGACTATTTGTAATATAGCATGCCTCTGCTGATTTTTATTAAGACTTAGCTCGCCTATTTACAAAATTGGAGACTGTATTGCTCTTTGAAACGTCAAACCAATATCAACACAAAGTGTAGTACCTTTATGCAAATGTATGATTGTTATTTAACTGATGGTTTGGTTAGTTTTAAGTTACTATATTGTGTCATGCAGAACTTATCAGTACTGTATTATTGTGTTATTACACTATATTCTATTGTATTATAATAGCTGTATTATGTTGTATTGAACTGTTTGAATTGTGTTATAGGATTGATATGTTGCATTATGTTGTGTGATATTATATATATTGATATATATTTTGTTGTATTTTAATCAATTGTATTATATTGTATTGTTATAGCGCTCACATATCAATTACAAATTCAATATCACGTTACAGAAGTATGCGATGTATGAGTTAACTAATTATTGTTGTGGTTAAAGCTAAAGGGGGTACATCTATTACTTTTATGTAGGGCTATGCACATCATGTTCAAATCAGTATTGTAGCTCTTCCTATTTTCAAGTTTTAAATTTATTGCTACATGCTTTGATAGATCGTTTTTCGGATAGGTTATGATCGATAAATATTGCACCATAAATGTATGTCAGCTCTTATATGTCTATATGATCATTTTGTATTTTGAACTCATTGTCTGTAATGGATGCGATTCTTTACATTGTAGTCGGCCCCCAGGGACTTGATATGACAAACATTTCTCGCCATCACCTTAGCCACTGACCTGCCAGAAACCCTCTTCATACTCGTTACATTGATACCTGTACAACTACTGATTGACAGGCTATACTGTATACCTCATTGGGTACACTGGTTGTGACGCAGACTAATTAACAAATCTAATGTAAACTTAATCTTTTAAATGAAATTATTATTATTAAAATTATTTCTTTTTTATTTAACTGACATCAATATGCGAAATTTCTGGCTTAGCTTTAGATTTATGGTACTGGTAGCATGTTAAAACCATGCCGTATTTTGAAACCATGTATGGTTGAAATGTTGGATGTAACCAGTATGATGGAATGTGTGGTGCAGTATGTTCGATGACAACCAACTTTCTGGATGATTAATTAATATCATGTCTTTGTATGGATACCTTAGTACTTATGATGACTAGTATGAAGACTATGGAGACTTATGAAGACTTAGTATGATTATTATATAGCGTGTTTACCAAAGTACATAGTCTGTTTATCATGATACATCAAAAACTGTTAATTGATTCTAGAAAGCATATTGCAAAGTATTTAATAAAACTATTACATAATTGTAATCTTAAAGCTCATCATCACCGTCTAATTGATTACCATCCTCAATCTCGTCAGTCATTTCATTACTGCACTCTACACAGCCGCATAGACTTGTGCAAACTCTTTTTGCATGAGCAACTGGTCTATTGGACAAGCTGCCTAGGAATAGCTCTTTGCTCATCAGGAAAGCATTGCCCAGAAATCTCATCATCGTCTTTACTCCAGACATGGTTTGTGGGATCTGGGGGCACCATTAATGGTTGAATTTTCCACTCCTGTATTGACCCTCATTAAATGCTGACGGAGAGAACCCTCTTGGTGGAAGGTTTTTTTTTCATAAGATGTCCTTGATGAGAACAACCTGTGTCTGGCGTCGGCTTCACTTGTAGAATCAGACTTGCCATAAAGATGCAGTGTTGAACGTGTTAGTGCGTTGAATAACCTTTTATCTATTAGAATGTGGTAGTTGATTATATTGAATTATGTAATCCATGACAGCTAGCTTTGGAAATCGGTATAATTAGTAAATTAAAGTTTTCGATTATTACTCCAAACGCCGGCGGTCGCTCGTTGAGACAGGAAACTGACTACAAACCTAATTAATATCGGGGTAATTTAATACCCCCGTACTACAACATGACGTAAATGTTGGTCTACGGCTCTGATTAGCTGGTCCGACTGACTGCACACGGCGTAAGAAAAAATTTATTTTTGTATAACTACTCACCATTTAATGGCAAATTACTCTTAGCTTATCAACTAAAATAGCGGTAGGAAACTAAATTAATAATGAATAAATTAGAAACATGTTAAAAGTGTCAAGCTACCATAGACCCCATCTTCTGCCACCTGTTGACACGATAATGCCCTGTGGCCACCAGACTATTTGGATCTGGGATGAACACATAATCAGAGAAATAAAAGGGTCTCTTGTACCTTCAGGTATACCAACATTTTTTATACACCTACCATGCATTTACTGGCCACGAAAATCTATTTCAGTTCATAAATATATATTAGGAAAACAATCAAGATAAAAAAAAACTACTGTCAATGACCATAATTTAAAATTTGAAGAATGAGGGCTCTCCAAGAAACACGTTTGCTTACACAAATTTGGCATTAAACCTCTTTGCAAACAATCTTATCTTTGAACAATCCTGCTCAGGAACAATGTCAGTTGTGGCTATTTCATCACAGAGTCTATCAGAGAGAGTTGGGAAATTATTTTGTTGCTTGACAAAAGATTGAAAGTTTGCTTTAGTAATCAGTTCTGGTTTTTCTACCAAATCTATTTATGGGATTCCAGTGTACCGCCTCTTGGCGACTAGCTGAAGGAGATGAAAATCCCCTAGTTTGCATTCATTTAATACCGTATCAAGGAGGGTACCGGCATCTGCAATACTGTAGACAGACCATTAGCTGAACAAGCCCATTGTATAGAATTTCGCTGTCGATGTCTAAACTGCAGTTGATGATCTTACGAGTTAGTCTGCGCCACTACATGCTGTTTCTTCCTTACAATGTCATTTTCATTTTTCTAAAAAACAAAATTATCTTTGATCAATTTCGTTATCGATATCATATTGATTGATTTTTGGTAGGATGAAATTTATGAAAACATTTTTTAAATTTATTACTATGCGATGATCTGTTTGTATGCTGTATTTTACATCGTGTTTTGATGTTGATAAGATTGAAAAGATGAGCCTTAAATAAATCTGGTTGTTTTAACTGCACATTGAATGAATTACTAGCCAATATCGAGCACAATAAAAACTTTATCACAGAACAGCTTTGAGCAGAAATACACATAATTACCTTCATTTGGTTTGGGTAAGGAAGAAGTTTCTGCTAATCTTTATTTTCTTATCTTCTGCAGTTTAGCAACTACTTTGATGCCTACAAAGATTGAATAAATTCATTTACGCACTCCTCACTCAATTAAAAATATCACATGAGTAAGATATGTTATTATAAGACATAGCGATGCATTGCGCGGCACACTTCTACACATGTTTTCTGGAGGATGTTTGACCATTTATAAAAGCTCGTTTTGGTATTGATCTGTGGTTAGCTATATTTTTATTCACAATACAAACCATAACTAAGTTTATCATATTTTAATATTATATTCCCATGTTGATAAATATTTGATGCGTATATTGAAAGATTAACATATCAATTTACTTGTAGTGATAGTGGTGAAACAATTGATGTTGGCACATTAAAAACATTATTTTGAGCTAGTTATACCGATTGAAAATATGTAAATGCATGGCTTACTTATATTAAACTGACAAATAGTAGCAAAATGCTTGTTATTGGTGGTTTTGGACGGTTTAAAACTGCCACAGCTACCATCATGCTAACATGAATTGGTGAATTCTGTTCATACAATAACCAAACCTGTTTATTATTTTACAAAACTAATGTTTACTCGGAGCTATTTAGATTTTTATATCATTACCATGTAACTTAGTTATGATTTTTATACCATTACCATATAACTTCGTTATGATTTTTGTGTCAGGAATAACAGTAAGATGACAAAACAAAATTAACAGACAACAGAACATTCATAAATTCTCAACACCATCTTTGAGAAAACAAATATACGAATGTGACGTGTGGTGCATCGCTGTTTCATCGTAAACATTTGTACCCATGTTTAAGATTTGTTATGGAATAACCATAATTTTCATGGAGACAATATGATTGTTTTTCACAGTGGAAAAAAGATTGCTGCATTAGTATTATCAATGTTATCTCATAACTTTTTCCTTCAGAAAAACGGGCAAAATGTATATAATATCCTTAAATGTGGAACCTTCAATGTTTATAAAGAGCTACTACTAAGACAGGAAATCGAACATGAAATGCAGGTAAAAAACACCAGAAACTACTGAGAATGACGACCACTCTATTGTCTAACTACATTTGCATGTTGAAATGTTAAATGCGCTCATGTTTCTCTACTTGTGCTTAGTACATATTATGCAGGCAGCGGAAATAGATCACACATAAAAAAGTTTTGAAATGTAGTGAACACAAGACTTTCAAGCGCTGAAGCGTTGAATACAATACTTCCAAGTTGATACCATAATGGAGGAGTTTGAAAGTAACATAAAGACATAACTCAAAACAAATTAGACTTGAGTAAGCTTTACCGGTAGAAAAGGCCCGTTATTTCATAAAAGCTTCATTCAGAGAGGTATTAAAAGTGGAGACATTCTGCGGCTCATCATGAACTTTCTGAAAAATATGATATACTTATTACCCTTTGGCAAGTGTTGAAAAGAGCAATATAAATGCACAGCTTTGAAACTGTAAATAAAAACCCTGAACATTTTTCACTATGGTGAAATAGACTTGCATATGCTATTTAGGCTTGTGTAACTTTTATTAACTTAATTAAAATTTTTACTCTGTCATATTTATTTCCAGGAGTTTTCTTCTCTGAAAACATAATGAAATAACAGTTATCGGTAACAGGCAGAACAAAGTTTTTATTCTTTATTGTGTTTACTATTCATTGTGTCTCATGCAGGTGTAAGTTTTGATGATTGAGCATGACATCAGCTACCTACTCCGTTATGTCTATAGCAATGAATGTACAATATAAATACGTATTGCATGGCTGAGAATATATGTACCTTCTAAAATTGTACACTATCTAAAGCCTAACATAAAAATCAAGTCAACTGATAACACATGATTTATACTCTTAGTCGTTACTGAGTCTTATGCAGTTGCACTAAAAATTACATACCTGAATCTGATCATCACCCTCAAGCCAATTGTCTCGATTTTCTGTACAAACATTTCCAATTCCTTTGGCTCCATTTCAAAAACTGCATCTTTGCAGTTATATTCTTCTAAAAATAGCAAAATAAACTTTTGTGTTACGCCACACCATTGTTTGCTCTTATGCATCTTATCGCAATCTGCAAGATTGATATCATTCAACTTTACCTATATGTATATAGAATAAAATATCTTGTAGATTTGGTTTTCAGTGTTTGTAAAATGACTTATGTTGAGGGTCCTGATTTACCATTACTTCACTCTAATTCAAATTTTAACCTAAAGCTATGTTTAAGTAACCCCAGTCTTTCTTTTCTTTTAGCCTGTTTTGTCTTATCACTGTGTGTTGTAAATTGTCACAATTAGGTGCTTCATTAAAAGCTTTTAACATTTCCGTTAGCAGCAAAAGCAACATCATAGGTAATAAGTTATGTAGACGTAGCAACATGTTAAAAACATAAAACGATGAGTTATTTTTTGATAATACTAATTTAGTTAGAAGTATTGATTATGCTATTGATCTGAGAAGGAAACCCTTATACAAAATTAAAAAGAGAGTGTGAGGTTACCTTCTAACATAACCGTAAGAGTCTCTTGCTTAAACCTTCTGTTTTTAAAAAAGACTTCTTTAACAAACAATCTGGAAATCACCAGGTACAAAAAGGATCACTCAGTAGTGTTTGTATAAGATAATACGGTAGATAAGATTTTTACTAGAACAATACACATGTACATGTATATAGACATTGTTTATCGGTTGGGATTTTTCTATCAAAAGGCAAGTTCGCTGAGCTCTTCATTGGTCAACTAAATATAGTTTTTGGATTGGTTAATTGCTTTGTTTATAATCATTGAAGTTCACGTGCGTGACCAAACCTATATGGCTTCGGCGGTTGCTAAGCAACAATACAACTGCTCACTACTACCTCTTCAAGTAACTAACTCACGCAGTAACTTTGCTTGTAATGAAAGCAACATGACATAACAAGCACTCAAGGAGTGAATACCTTGATGCACTGTCCCTCAACCAAAGATATATATGTTTTATATGTTTTAGTATTCACCACTAATAAGTTCTGTTGTATTTAACCAAAGGCTCTACTATTTAGTAAATATAACTCCTTGGAATGCACAGAGATGCATGTCAATTTTTTTATAGCAGAGATGTTTAGTAGCTTTTATATTCAAATTTAGAGGAAGTTCAACCAAGAAAAGAGTCCTTCTCTTTGGTATAACTATCTCTAAAGGCTCAACAGCTGAAGGAGTCACTTTGTTATGTATATATGATAACAAGCTAAATAATTTGACAAGGAAGGAACCACTTTAATTATTACAAGAAATTGATTATATATTTATATACAGGTATATGTACAGATTTATGCACAGTTTATACAACTAAATATATTTTCAAATAAAATAGACCATATAAAAGTTAAAAATGCAAACAATTGGACAAACCAAAACTTTGATAAGATGAAGAAATTTAACTCAATGATTACAATCATCACACAAATACTTGGCTGTTTTCTTGCCTGCATAATGTCCCTTTGGCAAGCCAATGCAAGCCAAATGATAGTATTCCTTACACGCATCACATTCTATGCCTTCTTCTCCTTCATTCCTCCAATTAAGTCAACAGTGACAGTACACCTAGATGAACATTTACACATAATTAGTTTTATGAAGCTATCCATATATTCTGCAAAAATGAGTGTGTATTCGAAATAGACAATATGGTGCAAAAATAAAATACCTAAGCAATACGCTCTATGTATAACTCTATGTATACTCTATGTATGACATGTATTGCTAGAGATGCTCCTGCTACAAATACATAAAATGACCAATTTGATATTATTAATAATGAAATTTGCTTACCTTCAAAGTAATATACCTAGATTTAATTCTTCTTTTCCCTTCAACACTTCGTGGAAATGGAGAAAACTCTCCATAGGTTAGACATTGATACAGATGGCTCCTTAGCTTACGTTGATCATATGTTATCTGTATAATGACAACATTGCAAGGGAAGCAAGCCTGTATGACTGTTAACAGTTAACAAAAATACTAAGAAAAGAATCACACACCTAGAACTACAATGTCAAAAGTTTCAAGTTCGACAGTACACAACAATCCCTTACATATACTCCGATTAGATTTGTTAAAAACCACTATGCAAGCATGATTTTCAGTGATAAAAGCTAATAGACAAGACATGGTCCAACATTTAAAATGCATCAAGAACAATATTAATAAGAATTTAGGTAAAAAGTCTGTTGTTAAAGCATTGTAAAAACATTAAACATGCACGTGTAAGATTTGAGAAAGCAAATAACTGAAATAAGGCTAAACTAATATGTTTAATTACATATGACGGTACCATTGCCAATTGTGATCAACCAGAGTTAGTAAGCTTTATACAATGCAATCATTTTTAGCTAGTCAACCATCTAAAAACCATCTAAAATAATAACTAAAATCAACTCACTGGTTGGCAGCGGTGACACCGTCAACACAGTTCTTCAGATCCTTCATGGAAGGAAAGAAACGTCTGTCTGACTTATGAGGAGGATCTCCTTTGAATATATTTGTTACCACAAAATCTTCCAAATGTCTCGCAACCAGTTTAGTGTTTGTGACATGCAAACTGTTTACAATATAGGAAACCCGATCCCGAACTCTTTCATCCATTGGCAGATATCCAAAGTGCTACAATATATAATTTCCTCATCCCTTGTAGCTATCAGTGTGTCACTTGTTTAATAAAGATATTAATTTTATATTTTTATCTTTTTCAAGTACTAAATATGCTTACATATAATCTATTTAAAAATGTAATGTGAGTATTGTTAAACTTTCAACTCTGGATCAGGCACTAGCATAGTATAGATCCCTTTAAGTAATGGGCGTGAAATAATTAGTATTCGTGACATGAGTAGGCCTACTCCAATAGTAAGTCTAACAAAATTTGACAAAGTTTAGTCTAACTACATAATAACTCGACATTTGAGTTGGACTTCCTATTAACATTTCATACTTACCTCACCAACTGGATGGGAGTTATGTTCATGTAATTCTGGCAATATCATAACAAATCTAAATCTAGTGGTTGGCTTGTATTCTTCTGGATATTTTAGGGCATGAGCAGCAGCTTTTACCATGTTACTTTTTCTAGTTTGCGCATTACCTTTAAAATCTTCAGCCTAGAAAAAAAGTAAGATTGCATAGCAACACTTCATTTGGCAACTAAGGTTATCATCGATAGTTGCAATGTAAGCAGTCCATTTAAAATGTTTGCAAAGTTGTTTTTATACATTATGCATGTATACAATTATACATTGAAAACTTAATTCATCATAATGCAAAGACCTACCCTATATTCATTGATAATTATTTGGCACAATATCGCCACTTTCGCTGGGCATTCTAATTTCCAGCTGTCCTGAATAAACTTCCTTTTACCTTTATGAGAGGAATGATCAGACTCTGCTGCCTGTAATTACAAAATATTGAAGAAAACATATTGTAATTAAGTTGTAGTCTACAATTACAATGTCAAGCAATTATACAGTATAATATGGCGTTGTTTCAACCATGACTATTGACTGGTCCCTAAAAAGGACTTTCTCAGAATTTTTATTTGAGATTATTTTTATTTTATTTAGGGGATCTCATTGGTGATGCCGTGCTCGAAGGCATCCTTAATCAATATCGCTATCACTAGGTCTACTTACTTTAGACTGTTTTGCCTCCTTTATCTTCTTAGAAGCATTGTGGTCAGGTCCATGCTGACAATTTAGCTAAGCAGAGCCATACCTTATACCAGCTATGCCGTCAAAGTTGCAAACCCTAAGTTTACTCAGTTCTGAAACAAAATATTAAACTGGAACTAAGCCTTGAATGCATATATTGATATTGTTACTGTTAATAAATGAATGGGATTGACTTCCATTCACACAAAAATTTTTGTTTGTATTTAAATAAGCTAAGCCTACTACTACTAGGCCTACTACTACTACTACCAACAACAGTTTCTCTTGTAAATTCATCATGCAGAAGAATTGGCCAGAATTGAAATGTTTGATTGATTAATAAAAGTAAGTTAGCAAAACCGGACTCAGTGACAAGACAATTAGCTAAAATAACTGTAACAAAAACAACAATACAGCAAAATTAACCAAAAACAAGAATAAAAACAGGCTTCTTATCTTATTTTACTTTAGGTAGGCCTGCTTACCTTCCACAGATATGGTTGCTGAGGATATCTTTTTCTCTAACGAGTTAAGCTTCCCATCATATCTCACATATTTTATTCTATGTTCAGTTTCGTGTTGCTCTACTAGTTTCAGTGCCTCAGGCAGGGAGTTCAAATAAAACACAGGCATTTCAACAACCACTAAAATTCGGTAAGCTCGCCAACCTCGCCAACATGTAGAATGGTTTTAGCTGAACTCGCCAAACACAGAAACCCAATCAAATCGTTGCGACAAATAAACCAATGAAGAGCTCAGCGAACTTGCCTTTCGATAGAAAAATCCTATCGGTTGACTTGACTTGTCCTTCACCTTAACTGAATTAGAAAAAGATTAGGCGAATTGCGTGTCGGCTTTCAATAAGCTGGTTAGACTTTTGTAAATTCGGAGTCTCTAGGGCTTTTAATGTATTTCGTAGTTACCTTATTATGATGATCAGCCTTGTATTGCAATTGTCGACAATTTTAGGGCTAGTTTGATATAGCTTTGCGATCTATCGTCCAGGATGATCGTGTATGACATAGTCCGGGCTTTATGCAGAAGAATAAGGCTATAATTGTAACCCTTCTACGCAACTAAACCGTCATGCCTAGACTTTAGTAGTATGGTAGTTTAAGCCAGATTTTAATTAACATTGGTTTGCTAGTTCATACAGAGATACATTTCTAAGTTCAGATTTATCTAATTACTAACGTTTGTCGTTGTTGTCATTCTAGTATTAGGAACGGACCATTTTTGCAAATGTTACATGTTTGGTTGATACCTATAAACTGTTTTGCCCAAGCGCTCTGTTTTTAAGTCTGTGATTGCGTCGTTTTATGCCTTTTGCAGTAGATCAACAGTATGGAGGAGTCGATGACTAAGGTGGTTACCAATCGTTCACGTACATGTGGACCACTCATTTCTTAACGTCTCCGTTGATTAGTACGAAAAGCGTTTTTCAAGTTTTTTGCTGTATCCATTGAGCATTAGGGTTTATCTTATATGGCCGAATTTAAACAACTTGCGTCAACTTTCGTTACCCTAGCTAGTTGTTTGTGACCATTATTCACGTGACTAGCCCTATATGTCAATGATGCAATGCTCAGTGATGGCTTTTACATATGCAAACAGTTGTGTTTTCTGTCTATGGATACAACGGCTCATGTCGGGGACAAGCTTACAAATTATTTTGTGTGGTTGCATTGTTGCATTTGTAATTAATAGAACTAGCTTGTCTTACCTATTATTCCACAGCGTATTGGGGACGGCTCAACAGTTTATTATCGAATGCAGATGGGTTGCTTTAACTAGTTATTGCTAGGAGTTTCTGGATAAGGTCTGATCTCGATTAATTACTGTTTTAAGCAACCTATCCTGTCAATCCATGTAACCAAGATCTTACAGTTGACCTTTTCAGGTGAGGGCAATTTAGAATTTCAATTCCAAAGAAAATTCTTAAAGGTTGACTTGCAATAAAATTCACATTACAGTTATTTGGTATCAAAAGATTCACCATGTCTTACTCTGTTGTGTTGTAGGTGCCAAATATGTGGAACTGTGATTAAAAGCTCTTAAAAGCTCAAAAACGAAAAGCCGCCGTAGATTGGAATCTCTTTATTTCGATGACGTAGCCATGAAATTTGGTTATTGTCTTGTCACGTGATGTTCTCACGTGAATTGAAAGGCCAATAAAAAGCTCAATATAAAACTTATCGTAGCACTAGTTTATGAGAAACACTTCGGGTTTTACCAAAGACCCATATCAAATATAGATGCTCGCTACTTTACAGTTTTGTTTCAATTTGGTCTAATCGGCAAGTTGTAATCTGATCATGAGACCCAATACTTCGCAAATAATTTCTGCAGCACTTTTCGATTATCACAAGTGACCAACAGGCTTGTCATGATTATCAGTAGAGTTGCCCCGATTTTAATATTGAAATCGGTATCGGTGCCGATATGAGTGTTAAGTATCTGAATCGGTATCGGCCGATCTTTTCTTAAAAATCGGATAGTTCAGATACTGTTTTACATATCAAGTATTTAGCAGAAAACCGTATTTTAGCCTGCTACACTAATAAAAAATTATCCGCTGCAAGTTCCTTACTTTTACCTAATAAATTCCGGGCCTGTCACACAAACTATTTCATGTCTATAGCCTAATAAACATTTACACAGCTGAGGAATCTTTTGGCTTTAGTCTGGACGTAATCACAACGTGCGGTATTTCCCAATTACAGTGGTATGATTTATTGCAGCCAATCAAGAATAATGATGAGCAACAAGAATGCGGTGTAAGGTTTCTATTTGCTAGCATTATGAAAGTAATTTGAGTAGTGGATGCATAAAGTTATCCATCTCTCTCTCTTGATCCTGACGATATGATGTATCGTTTGTATCGCATAAAATAATTTCATTGGCTTATCGGTATTTAGCTTTTCTTCCATCATCTGTGACTAGTGAGTCGTTCTTCAGTACGACTGGCTACATCGATAGTGATAGAAGATAAAGGCGTCTCACTGAAGTAATTGAATCACTAACGGTAATTAAAAGAAACATTTATTTGAACTAAACTTGTACAGGTGCAGCAGTTCGTTCAATAGTAGAAGAGAGACTTCATTATCACAGAGAAAGTTGTACCACTAACAGTAATTACCATTATTAATAGGTAACAGATTTCAAGAAACATGGACTGTTTTGTTACTAGATGCACAGTATGGCAATATGTGAATATATATACATGTATATCTTTTTTCCATAAATACAAACAAATAAATACATCAATATTTACATTTTCTTTGAATTATATTTATATTTGCATAATAAAATTAACAATTATCTATGCAACACAAAAGATCTGAATCGGATTATTTTTCAATAAGAATCGGTATATCGAATCGGTATCTGAATCGGCTGGTGAAATTAGAATCGGGGCATCTCTAATTATCAGACAATGATATGTACTCTTTCAAGCTAAGGCTAAAAAATTAAACGACTTTTTATGGTAAGTTACAGGATGTCACTGCTAAAAGTGACAGCATTACAATGACGATGTGTGAAAATGTTGTGAAAATATTTCGACGAATAAGGTTGCATGAAAGTGTAAACAGAAACCATCTCTCACAACTACGTCACATTTGAGCCATTTTGGAAAGAGAATCTAAACTACGGCGGTCTTGTGTGGCTGCAATTTTTTGTTCGTTTTTTAGCTTTTAAGAGCTTGTAATCACCTTTCCACTTATTTTGCACCTACAACACAACAGAGTAAGACATGGTGAATCTTTTCATATCAAATAACTGTAATGTGAATTTTGTTGCAAGTCAACCTTTAAGGTGAAGAATGTCAAGGGGTTTTCCCAAGACCTTATATTTATTTTAAGAACAGGAAACCGATATAATACAGTACTAGACAAAAGTCTAAGACACAGAAAAATTGAATGATTTTGACTTCAAGTTTGAATTGTGACTACAATATTTTCTTGATGTTGTCAAAACTATATAATGTATCATCCGAACCAGAATTTTATTGGCCTTCCACTAATATATATATATATATACATGTGTTGTATGTATATATAAATATATATATACATACTTGTATGTATAATATATTCATATATATTATACATGTATGTGTATATATAAATACATACTTACTACATATACACAATACATATATATTTATATATATATTACTTGCATTCTTCAATCACACAGAAAACTTAAGGTAAAAAACCTTAGGCTAGAATATCTGCATAGGGTGAATGAAAGGCATAAACGGAATAGTAGGCTACACCAAAGTTTGCTAATCTTAAAGTTTGTGAACATCGACTTTTGGTATGGTTTAGTGGACATAAAAAGGGCCCCTGTAAAAGGGCTGTTTAAAGTGTTAGTATCTGATGAAGCCTCCTTTTTGCCTTGATCACCAGTTCATATGGTCTTGGCATGGTTCACATCAGCTTTTCCAGTTGTTCATTCATCACAGTGTGGTTCCGACTTTGATGGTTCTCCCTTTGAGTTGGGTATTTGTGTCCGGCTAGTCCTTGACTAGATGCTCACTGATTTGTTGCCAAAGGTTCTCAATCGGATTGAGGTCTGGGCTTTGACCTGGCTAGTCCAGTCGCTCAACTTTGTTTTATACCAATCTTTTACAATCTTTGCCCGGTGGCGTGAAGCGTTATCATCCTGAGAAAACCATCATCGCTGATCTTGAAACAGGTCTCTAGCACTCCGCAGCATCATTCTTACGTACTTCATTCCGTTCATCATTCCTTGGCAAACTTCTAGCCGCCTAACACCATATGCAGTCATGCAGTCCCATGAAATTTTGGAGGTGTTGTGATTGGTCGTCAGCTGCAGGCATTCCGGTTTGAATTTCTATCCGTCTTCTGACGTAGAGTCACCAGAGTGATTGTGGGTCGCGAAGGTCGACTCATCCGAGAAAAGAACTCTTCTTTATTGTGCAAAGGCACAGAACTGGTATTTCCTGACTCACTTCAATCTTTTCTCCTTGTGGACTTTGACCCTTGCAGCCCATTTTCTAGCAGTATATTTTTAGTTGTCTTTGTATGCACATCAGTTTGAGTGCTTTCTTTCCACTCTTTGGTGAGTTATAGACTGGTTGAATGCCTATTGGTGAGTGAGATTCTAACCAGGGTCCAATCAGCACCAACAGATGGTTTTCGCAATCTCTTAGGCCTGGCCTTAAATCCACCAGTCTCCTGCTACCTACTCACTACTGAATAAATTCCAGTCCGGCTTTACACCCTGTCTCTTGCGATCTCGGTGACAAATTTGCCCTTTTGGTGAAGGTGCACAATCACTCCTTACTTGTGTTCAGGAATTGGTTTGCCCATTTTTCTTGTGACATGACTGATGACAAGCTCAACTTCACATTTATACCATAACTTCACAGTTTTATACCATAACACAGTGCCTGATGGTTCTCAAATCCAGTCACCGATTGTTGACACTGATGAACTTTATGTAACATTTCACATAATTGCTCTATCGTGCTTCAAACATGTTGTACAGCTGATTGAATTATAGCCTAATTTTGCTTTATCTTTGGATTAACCAAGCTTAAACAATAACTGTCATTAATGCCATTACATTAATCTCATCATAATGCAACATGAATAAGTTGGTAGATAACATTGTAAGCTTTCTATTGATACCACCTTTGGCACTTATTGATAAATATAAGTGACTTTAGGAAACACGCGAAAAATACCACCAATTTTGTTTCGTTGAAATCCAAGTGTGTCCGACTTTTCTCCAGCACTGTAGTTATACCTTTAAAACAAATTATAAGAATAAAAAAGTAGAGTCTGAAACCTAAAATATAGTCACCCTCTTGTTCTCTCGAGAAGCGACTATTCGGCTTGCTCGGCTGAAACGTCTGCTTGCCATGATAAGGCTGTGCTGAAAGAGTGAAGAGTATGAGTAAATATTCCTTTTTTTGTACTGACTAAGTATTAGCTTTAGTGTCTAGGAGTGAAACTATATGTCTCAGCTCGTCAATTGTGAATCTCGCAGTTTTAGGTGGTTGCTGGCTATCTCCAGAAACCCCCTAAAACTGTGAGATTTCTGAATAAGGTGTTTGGGGTTCCCAAGCGCCAAACCCCATTGTCTGATTCGACTGAGTCGAGACTCAGCTTGGTTGTGGCATCTGTCGCCTCGGGGTCAGTTTCTCTCTCTGGTTTCAGCGATCGGTCACCACGTTTGTCATTTTTTTAGCTTTTCATATAATGCAACTTGAAACACAGGCCCTAATTGTCACATAACCTCGCTATCTGAATGGCTGTTTTTTCACTGCTCATATAAGTTCAGTACTAGATGTAATTTGAATCAATTACACTCAACATTCCAGCTGCTAAACTAACTTGATGGGTTCAAGGGATTTTACTGAAATTGCTCAGTATAGACGCATCTGTGGGTGAAAAACTTGCGCATTACAGGTGCTAAAAATTGACAACCAGACTGCAACATTTTTTCGTAGTCATCTATAAAAATCAACCCAATGTATTTTCATAAAAAGCATATGGTGCACTGGTGCTGTAATTATCAAGCTTTTTTTGCAATTACAATGATTTTTTAAATTGCCGCAAAGGAAAAATACTTATGGTTGTACAAATACTTAATATCGTCATCTATATATATATGAAGGCCTCAACGGAAGATTGATCAATGTCACAATTATATCATAGAAACTTAGCTATTGGTTAATAAGGATGTTACCTTGGAATGTGATCAACAAAGAAGCGGTAGACATAATTTGGGGTGGCACAACATGGCCTAAGTTAACACCACTACACGGACATTGATCTATTTACTTTGGAAATCATTGACAAATCTCTACGTATGATGTTTTATTAGGTGATAATGCTACAATATTATAATATTTTTATTTTAAACGCTGTATTGCAGTAAAATAAGGGGTTCCAACCATCCAAATTTCAACCAAACAAAAATGAACAGGTCACAATACTACAACAATAACTTTTTTACTTTGTCCTAGAAAAACTGCAATATTTTGTTTTGCATTACACTACACGTTTTTGCACACACTTCTTTTTTTGCTTCTTGGTACTATTCGGATATTTCCCTTCACTCCCACTGCCTTTGTCGGTTGTATCAAGTTATTAATCTTTTCACTGCCATCCATGTACAAATTTAGTTATCGTCCTACTGCCAGCCATTTTGCCAAAAATTGTGGATTTTGCTTCATGATGTGTATACAAATTTTTTCAACTTGAACCTATATCTACAACATTTTTATTATATATTTTATTTTTGCGCACTTGTTAACAATTAGTGCTATAAAAAAATTCAATGTATCTACACTTTGTGCATTGTTAAAGCTATGTGAAGCTACGATCACTACGAAGCTAAAGCGATACTCAACAATGTTCTTTATTCCTACACAACTATTAATTTCACCACCATTGAAGTCAATGCTGCTACTTGAATTGTCGGTGTAATCACGAAAATCTGAATCTGAATTAACAATAATGTCATCAACATACGTAATTATCTGTTTTCTAACACGGGCGGCACTTACAAAAAAGTGTTCGTTTTCAGTTTGGAAATTCTCAAAAAAAAAATTTGAAATTGCTTCATTATTTTAGGGTAATTTTATAGAGAAAGCTAACATATTCAGCATAAGTAATTCTCTGTTTTCTAACTTGAGAGGTACTTACGAAAGCCAAAATAACACTAAATATTTCGAACATCTGAAAAAAAACGATCGATATAAGTTGGAAATTCCCAAACATGTATGCATTACTATTGGCTGAAAGTAATCACATGACTGGAAAATGGTTGTTGTTGCTAGGTAGCCGTTGGACATTGATCGTTTTTGCAAAGAGCTAGTTTATTTTAAGCAGGAATATCTTTGGATCTTGATTATTTTTGCTGAAACTTTGTCACAGAGACTAAACTTTGTGGCCAGGACTATTAAGAGAAGATAAATCTAGAATTTTGAGAAAATGTTACATTGATCGTTCTTCCGTTGAGGTCTTCGTATATAAATGTGTGTGTCTGTCGATTGTGTGTCCAGTTTGAGCGATTAAATCTAGGAATGAAAAACCAGTCGTGCTATCCACTTTGGCACATGACATGTTTGCCATACTATGAAATAATTGGGCACATACTTATTACACTTGACAATATTTAAAATACCCACGCTTTAGCAAGCAAGCAAGCTTTTAGCTAGCAACCTCAAACTAATTTACTAAAAAAAATTGACTAGAAAAAAATACCCAGACTGCCCCAAAATGCTATAACTACATTTATATATAGCGCAAGCTTACCTTAATTAAACTTATAGCGCACACAAAAATAACCGAAGACCTTTACTTACAAGTTAGTATGGTTAATGTTGTATATGTTGATTAGAAATAATTTTTTTGTGCAAAAACATTGTTGTTACCCATGCAATGCTGAGCATTCACCAAGGTACATACTACTGAATTGTATCTACATGGTGACTTACATACAATCTCTGGTGAATGTCACTAAAACAATTAATTTTTTCTCTGCAAAGAGTGTTTTTATCTTTCCATCTAGTAATCGGCTCATTGTAGTGCACTTGATGTTTAAACTATTCCTATTTGTTATACAATAATATGTGTGTTATACGTACACCTAATAAACTTTTTATCTAAAGGTGTGTTGGTGACCATAGAAAGAGTGTGTGGGGTAAATGTATTTGTTTCACGTTTATGCTTGGTATCACAGCTAAAACCTAGGTTTTGTAGACTGCAGTGCTTCATCACCCCTTACCAGGTCGTATACTTTCTGACATAGAATAACATATACCAGGTGCCACAAATCTCCATCACATATTAATTTATCAAATATTTCATGCTCGATTAAGACGAGGCTGTCAAGATTGTAACTACTTCTCACAGCCTTCCACTTAATTGACCCAGTGAGTATTTTTATTACACTGCTCCAACTATTCATCAATTAGCAAGTACGTCTAATATTGTTGTATGCTAGCTGATGTCTTTACAGCGGTCTGTTAGGTAGTATATGGTGGTCTGTTAGGTAGACTATGGTGGTCTGTTAGGTAGTATATGGTGATCTCTTAGGTAGTATATGATGGTCTGTTAGGTAGACTATGGTGGTCACTTAGGTAGTATATGGTGGTCACTTAGGTAGTATATGATGGTCTGTTAGGTAGTATATGGTGGTCACTTAGGTAGTATATGGTGGTCTGTTAGGTAGTATATGGTGATCTCTTAGGTAGTATATGGTGGTCACTTAGGTAGTATATGATGGTCTGTTAGGTAGACTATGGTGGTCACTTAGGTAGTATATGGTGGTCACTTAGGTAGTACATGATGGTCTGTTAGGTAGTATATGGTGATCTCTTAGGTAGTATATGGTGGTCTGTTAGGTAGTATATGGTGATCTCTTAGGTAGTATATGGTGGTCACTTAGGTAGTATATGATGGTCTGTTAGGTAGACTATGGTGGTCACTTAGGTAGTATATGGTGGTCACTTAGGTAGTATATGATGGTCTGTTAGGTAGTATATGATGATCTCTCAGGTAGTATATGGTGGTCACTTAGGTAGTATATGATGGTCTGTTAGGTAGACTATGGTGGTCACTTAGGTAGTATATGGTGGTCTGTTAGGTAGTATATGGTGGTCTCTTAGGTAGTATATGGTGGTCACTTAGGTAGTATATGATGGTCTGTTAGGTAGACTATGGTGGTCACTTAGGTAGTATATGGTGGTCACTTAGGTAGTATATGATGGTCTGTTAGGTAGTATATGGTGGTCTGTTAGGTAGACTATGGTGGTCTCTTAGGTAGTATATGGTGGTCTGTTAGGTAGTATATGGTGGTCTCTTAGGTAGTATATGGTGGTCTCTTAGGTAGTATATGGTGGTCTCTTAGGTAGTATATGGTGGTCTCTTAGGTAGTATATGGTGGTCTGTTAGGTAGTATATGGTGGTCTCTTAGGTAGTATATGGTGGTCTCTTAGGTAGTATATGGTGGTCTCTTAGGTAGTATATGGTGGTCTGTTAGGTAGTATATGGTGGTCTCTTAGGTAGTATATGGTGGTCTCTTAGGTAGTATATGGTGGTCTGTTAGGTAGTATATGGTGGTCTGTTAGGTAGTATATGGTGGTCTCTTAGGTAGTATATGGTGGTCTGTTAGGTAGTATATGGTGGTCACTTAGGTAGTATATGGTGATCTCTTAGGTAGTATATGGTGGTCTCTTAGGTAGTATATGGTGGTCTGTTAGGTAGTATATGGTGGTCTCTTAGGTAGTATATGGTGGTCTGTTAGGTAGTATATGGTGGTCTCTTAGGTAGTATATGGTGGTCTGTTAGGTAGTATATGGTGGTCTGTTAGGTAGTATATGGTGGTCTGTTAGGTAGTATATGGTGGTCTCTTAGGTAGTATATGGTGGTCTGTTAGGTAGTATATGGTGGTCTGTTAGGTAGTATATGGTGGTCTGTTAGGTAGTATATGGTGGTCTCTTAGGTAGTATATGGTGGTCTCTTAGGTAGTATATGATGGTCTGTTAGGTAGTATATGGTGGTCTCTTAGGTAGTATATGGTGGTCTCTTAGGTAGTATATGGTGGTCTGTTAGGTAGTATATGGTGGTCTGTTAGGTAGTATATGGTGGTCTGTTCGGTAGACTATGGTGGTCTCTTAGGTAGTATATGGTGGTCTGTTAGGTAGTATATGGTAGTCTGTTAGGTAGTATATGGTGGTTTGTTAGGTAGTATATGGTGGTCTCTTAGGTAGTATATGGTGGTCTGTTAGGTAGTATATGGTGGTCACTTAGGTAGTATATGGTGATCTCTTAGGTAGTATATGGTGGTCTGTTGAGTAGTATATGGTGGTCTGTTAGGTAGTATATGGTGGTCTGTTGGGTAGTATATTTAAACATTAACTGTTTTTTAAATATCTCGTGAGATATAATGAGCAGCTATGCTAATATCTAGTGAGATGCAATGGACTTGAAGGAAGACTGGCTAGATTCTGTTCACATTCACAAGTTAAAAAAGAATCGAGTTGAACTTGTCCGAGATCTTCTTCCAGATCCTGTGTGTGATTACCTTCTCGCGGAATATGTCATCTCACAGGTAATGCATATACGTGTAACTTTTCCTATAAAAATAAATAAAATTTGATAGAAAATGAAACGCCCATAGATTAGCGAGTTTCATAAATAAGGTTATTTCACTAGACATTAATCTCAGTCATGTCTTTTCCTAACTGGTGGTTTCTACTCTACTGATTCTAAAGTCTGAGTAGAAAGGGCAGCACTGAGTTTCAACTGTGATACAAGGGTGGATAACTGTATTATTTCAGTAGCCTGCGAGGCTACATTATTATGAAATCTCATAGCATCACACATCGCATTGCAAGCACATCGTAAGCTTATACATTTGTGCAGATGTGTAACCTTAGGTTGTATACTACATGTATGTATATTGTGTTATGTAGATCAGTAAGTCATACAGTTATACGTGCGTGTTAACTAGTGGTCATGAACGGCAGATCGGCATTGTGGTACGTACTCTATTGTTATTAGGAAGAATATGAACAAATTCTCTACTGCAACCAGACAACTGCCGGCCGGAACAGGAAGCTTCTCGATATTTTGGCAACGAAGGGGCCAAATGGGTTCAATGAGTTCAGAACAGCTCTGTTAGCTGATTTCAAATGGTTGGTGGATGCATTGGACTCCACACCACCACCACCCTCAAAACCTCTTCCAGTTGAATCTCAGACAAAAAGTACTATCACTCCTCAAACAAGTAGGTGGTGATGTTAGGTGTGCCAACATGTAGGTCATGCGTACATGTAGCTCGTAGGCTAGGGTCAGCGGTGTAATAGTTGAATGGATTAAGCTGTCAAAGTAAACATCAGCAGAGGGAGTTGTCACATCATCATCAAACCTTGTGCCCTACAGAGGAACTTACACAAAACTTTAGTAGATTTTGTCACAAAGTATCAGTATTTTTCTATCGTTTGTGATTGTTTTTGGTGTTTGATGGGATCTGACTAACAGCATGTTTATAGATTAAAATCAACAAAATTTGATCGCGGTTAAAATGCTCAGATCAAGTGAAAGTGTGATGATGACGCCTCTAGTTGCAAAGAGACCAACAAAATAGAGGCACATAACGCTGCAATTTGAACGCAATATCAAATATAAACTATTCCAACGATAACATTTAGTGACACAATTTTGCACGTCTTTTTCTGTTGAGCATTTTAACCGCGATTGAGTTTTGTCGATTTTAATCTTGAAACATTCTGTCAGTCAGATCACCTCAAACATTAAAAACAATCACAAATGATAGAAAAATACCAATACTTTGTGACAAAATCTACTAAAGTTTTGTGTAAGTTTATCTTTAAAATGTCACCAAAGGGACAAATTTTATATCATAATTTTAAAGCAAAGACTACTAGTAGACTACTAGTAGACTACTAGTAGATAGAGCGTTTTTAGTTTTGTTGTTTTTTTCTTCAACATTCAAAGTGGATTTCCAATATAATAGGCTTACATCTAAAATAGACATCTGTAGCCTTTTCAATCATTGTAAATCAATATCTATGTATGCAGTTCTTCTTCGTGTAGTTTAGTTCTCTTGTACTAGAATAATATTTAATATACCATCATACCCTCCTTTTTGAGTTTAAAGATGTTAGAACTCAAGGAGGGTACGAGTGGTAGAAGTGAATGAATAAAAGAAAAAAGCAATTTCTCTTTAAAAAGTAAAATCAAAACTAATGAAAAATCATGGGCAAACATCTTCAGATCAACTATTTAAAAACAACTCAGTCTTCTCGTAGTTAGCATTAGGAAGAAAGTAATGTGAGAAGAGAGTGGGGAAACAATAGAATATGCAGAGGCTGGTATTTTAAGATGGATCTTGTAAAGCTATCAACTACAAAAAGAAAAATTAATACACATTTGTTATGTTGATTTTAAGTTCACATGTTTAGACTAGCTCTGCTTCATAACCTCTACCCACAAACCATCCATCTCCTGTATTACTAAGGCAGCACCTCAATTAGCCTGCCTTTAACATAAAAGCAAGGTAACTATGAGAGCATCATTCAATTAATCATCCCATCATTGATTCAGTTTTTTACATTTTGTTTTAGTTTTTTACTATTTTATATAATACATTTGTTGTGAAACAATATATAATTAGCTGAAGTTGTTACTGTTGAACTTTCAAGTTGTAAAACAAATTAACCAAAGTGCAATGTTTTTCTATAAGAATATTTGCTCCAACAAGAGATGGTTTCTACTTGTGGAGCAAATGTTAAAATGGAATAATTTAACTTTACGTGGTTTGACTGTAGATGTTTTTATTGGCTATAATGTTTACGCACTAAGTATTATACGCACTAAGTATTATACGCGCTAGGTATTATACACACTAAGTATTATACGCACTAAGTATTATACACACTAAGTATTATACGCTCTAAGTATTATACGCACGAAGTATTATAAGCACTAAGTATTATACACACTAAGTATTATACACACTAAGTATTATACACACTAAGTATTAAACACACTAAGTATTATACGCACTAAGTATTATACACACTAAGTATTATACGCATTAAGTATTATACGCACGAAGTATCATAAGCACTAAGTATTATACACACTAAGTATTATACGAACTAAGTATTATACACACTAAGTATTATACACACCAAGTATTATACGAACTAAGTATTATACGCACTAAGTATTATAAGCACTAAGTATTATACACACTAAGCATTATACACACTAAGTATTATATACACTAAGTATTATACGAACTAAGTATTATACGCACTAAGTATTATAAGCACTAAGTATTATACACACTAAGTATTATACGAACTAAGTATTATACACACTAAGTATTATACACACTAAGTATTATACGCACTAAGTATTGCATGCACTAAGTATTGCATACACTAAAAATTGCATGCACTAAGTATTATGCGCACTAACTGTGCTCATCGAAAGCTTAAGGTAATCAGGTTTGATAGATTCAGAAGTGCTCTGACTAGCCACCAGATGTACTGAAACATTGATAAAAAGTTTAATACATGTACTGATGCTAAGAAGGAAACAAATTCACATGTGATATCTATCGCTTGCTCGGTAAGCCTGCACACCGTGTCTTGGGCAGAACGCTGTTGTAGTGCATGATATCTGCAGCTGACCTTAAGTGGTATTGAGTACATGTTGCTTGCAGGTGATGTTACCGATGAGGACATAGATGTGGTTGTACAAAGTTTGCTAACAAGTGGAAGTCTTATGTCATGGAAATTTGTAGCTAGAAAACTTGGATTTAAAGAAGGTAAAGTTGCATTCAGCAGAACTCATTAACCACTACTTGATTTGGGGGTGGATATTAGTAAGGCCATTTTTCTCATGATTATCACATATAGCGTTTTATTTTGGTAATTTACCCAACATGTCAGGATTCCTTCAAGCTAAAACTTTCCACAGACAGCGAGCAAGGCCTAATCTTTCTAATGGGACAGTTTTCATTAGTCTTGAGCACATCAAGAGTGACTCACAATCATATACTTTTTCTGACAAGCATTTCGTCAAGTTTAGTAAGCAGTGGTAGAAATGACTGAGCAATGCAGGGAGTTGTCTGTTCTTTTTATTGTGAGTTAAAATCATAACGAATGCACTGTTTAAGTTCTCCTGTCATATGAGTGATGGGCAGTAATCTACTTGTTTAATGATTCAATTATTCACCCAACTTCCTCTAAATTTATTACATAAATGTACAGCAAGCAGGTCACGTATGTCAAATGTGTGTAAAATTTCCTGACAGTTATTTTGTATCAGGAAGTCTCTACTATTGATGCTTCTGTGGCTGTGTGATGAATTTTAAATGCGAAATGTTCTCAGTTGATAAGTGATTAAGATTTCACATTTGGTTGATGTGTGCCCATTGCTCATAAATAATTAAACATAATTTTATGTCGTATGCTGAAAAATTTGTATGTTAAGACAATTGTAAGCAAAGGTTTGACTGCAATAAATTATTGCGTAATATAACCTGGGAAAATGTTATTAGTTTGCGAATAATTGCAGGTACATATATTGAAGGTTCTCAACCATTTAACATTTCATATTCGTATTGTTTCAACTATGGCATCGGTGGACTGATGATTTGTCTGTCCGCTTATCTCTTTATGTGAAGAAATTTCATGGTACTATTTTGTGTTGATAAATATTCCCGGTATCTAGATATAGTGATATTTTAAAGCTCATGAACTAGTCCTTTAGGGGTAAGTTAAGCTCTTTAGTTTGGTTTTGAGTTGCATGTGTTGGTCTTAGAAATATGAATAACAAATTCTCGCTTTGCAAAATGGCTCATGATCTCCGAAAGTGGGGTTAAGTCGGAAGTTATTAAAATTTTAATAGTTGCTCAGCTAAACAGGCAATTCTACAAATTTCACAGCAAAAAATTGTTTTTATGAACTGATTTTATAGTCAAAAGTCTACACATATTTTTAAAAATTGTGTGAAACACTAAACCAAAAGATTTGTGCTGAAATTTTGGTTTAGTTAGAATCACCATAGCAACCACCACTAAATTCAGCCCTTGTTGCTAACAAAATATTGGTTCTAGGACAGAATTTTTCACTGAATCTAAATATATTTAAATTAAAAAGTTCTCATTTTTATATTTTCATGTATAATATCAGCTTGACAACCAAATTTGTTGATTGCTGAAAATTGGATTTGTTATTGTTATATTCTTGAATATTTGAAAGCATATGGACTGTTCATATGTGATATTTTATTTAACTTTTTTGGAATGATTGACTGGACTGACTTGTAGTGATTTAACACAGATAGTATGCATATAGCGTAAATTCTGTAAGTCGACCCCCTTCTCTGGCTCAAATCGTTTGATCGCTAATAGTTTAGTCGGCATCAGAGGCGGGCGATGCGGAGCTAAAGAAATGGCATTCCAAAACGCCATCAGCAAAAACACCCATATTTTTTTCATGCTGTTGGCAATATGTAAAACAATTAACAAAAGAACGAGAGACGACAGTTCTAGTGAAGACCACATGGCCCGAAAATCAATACTTCGCCATCGTATTGGCCCGCCTCTCCAATAATGCCAGTTTTGATAATATGTACATTTTTAACAGAAAAGTCATGCCTCAAGATGGGTCTTTGTTAGGAATCTTGATTCTTGGAATCTTGAATCTTGATTGCAAAATAATTATTTTGTACAAGAACAAGGATAGTTGGACAATAGTGAGTTGTCAAATGGGTTACCGAAGTTTGGGCTTGTAGGCAGGTACTACAGAGAAAGCATTAAATTTAACAAAAACACGTTATTCCTAAAGAGAATCCTAGTGATGACAATTTGAATGGTGAAGAATAGGACTTTGTGTTTGATCCATCTTACGTGTATGTTGAGTAGGATTACTAGTATTTTACTATCTTGTAAATAAATCCCTATATTTCATATCATATACTTTTGATTTGCAATGGTTTTGAAGTTGAAATTCACGAGAATTCATGTCATAAAATCGTGCCCGCCATATAAGTCAAGGAGGAATTTTTAAGCTTGAAATTTGTGTCGAATTTTCGATTTATGCGCCGGAATTTACGGTACGTATATGCAAACATAAGTCTGTGTACGGGCTTACTACGATGTTTATACACAGTTCTAGCTTTCTGCCTAAGTGTATTACTAGCCCCTTTAGTAGAAACAGTGTTTTTACTAGCAGGAAACCTACACTTGGTCTTAGCTGAGGTACTTATATCCAACTCACTGCTGGATAGTTCAGAGCAAGCACATCTCGAGAGACTTATTTCATCATTTTCAAATTAAGTGATACACTTAGACTTTTCTGGGCCCAATTTGCAAGAACATTTACAATGAAGAGTGTAACTTGGAAGGTCGACTTCTTGGTTATAAAGTTGAAGCTCACTTTCATGAATAAAGTTAACTGTTGCAGTCTCAACTCTAATGGCTTCCTGCTCGTCTAGCCTTGTAATTATTTTGTCATAGTCAACTTCAGCATCAATTATCCAATTGAACGCGGTAAATTACCGGCATCTAAACTTTCTTATTCAACTTTCTGTATCTGTTACAGTCCCAAAGTATTCTTTAAAAGTATTGTTTGTCTTTATTATCAATTGAACCAGTGAGAAAAAACTATTGTTTGACTCGTGTGACACCATTTTAATTCTCTCCTGTTTTCATAGCAATGGCTTTGTGGGGCAACTTTGTAATGTTTCAAGCTTATATTGGCTAAAGCCAATTCAGATTTTGAAAGAGCATATTTGATTGGCCTAGATAAGAGTAAATTTTCTAGCTTTACTAACTTGCTATCGCTATTTTCATAAATGTGACTCGACTCCACTTTCCGAGATCGCGGCCTGAATACCTTATCAGCTTTGGTCTGAAAATAATACTTTCTGTTGTTTATAAAAACTTAACAATGGTGATAAGAATCTCCAAGTTACCGGAAGTGACCAGCATAAGTTTAAGTTATCCTATCTTCCAACTAACCTTTTAGCATGTTTTGTTGATAGACAAGCTGAATGAAATAGAGTACAGGTCACCTCGCGATATCCGAGCTCAGATATATGAGATGCTTTTCTATTGGAGGCTTGAAAATACATATAGAGCACGACATGGTGTGTTGTGCGACGTACTTGTAGCTGAAGGGAGAATAGCCACCGCAGGTAGGCCAGTTTAATTGATTACTTCTTTTTGCTGCGTCAATTTGAGCAACATTGTCAACTGCTAAAACCATTCAGTACTGGTTTGCTGCTAAGCACTTTCAGTACCTTCCCTGTTATAACATGGGTAGAGCTTAAGATACCCATAGTCGAGGCTGCTCGCATTAAACCATAACTGTCACGAACAACTTTTATCATATTTACTAGGTAAATCAGACACGCTGATTCCAATTTTGTACTCAAAATAAAGATTAGTCCACTAACTTTCAGAGTAATGAAGGCTTTTTTACAGCGTTTTAATATTGGTCTCGAAAACAACACGATCGGCATAACAAGCTTCGCCCATAAATACGTGACGTAAACTAGCTTTTTAGGAAATGAAGTTACGTAGGAATGTTTAGACCGGTTTAGAATAATAGAGATGGGTGTTTTAAAATCCATTAATATCTAAATTCAGCCTTGAAAATAATATCAGTCTTTTCTGAAAGGTAGATAAGCTATTTAGCATTGCATATTGAAAAAAGCGTGATAACAACGCTAGCTTGTGATAAAACAGCGCTTTTTGAGCTCATTTTTCTCGGCGTTCAGCCCATTTAAATGTCATGTAACAAGCTACGAGCAATTTTAAATAGTTTATATACCATTCATAAAAAACTGAAATTATTTTTCAGGCTGGATTTAGATAACAATGGGTTTTAAGACACCCATCTCTATTATTCTAAATCGACTAAACATTGCTAACTTCCGTTCCTGAAAAAGCTAGGTTTCGTCACATATTTATGGGCGGAGCTTGTAATGCCGATTGTGTTGTTTTCGAAACGGACATTGAAACGCTTTAAAAAAGCCTAAATGACTGAAGGTTAGTGGACTAATCTTTATTTTGAGTACAAAATCGGAATCAGCGTGTCTGATTTACCTAATAAATACGATAAAAGTTGTTCGTGACAGTTATAGTTTAATGTTGGTCACAATAGAAGTTACATATGCTTTCTTTCTAGAATGGCTATCCAGTATAATAGCAGACCCCGTATTCGCTAGTCCGTTGTATGTGTGCAACTACTTGCAAGTAGTTGAAGATGTGAGGTGTCTCAATTTTACTTCTGTTTGCATGTTTAGTTAAAGCCTCTTGGTTATGTATAAAATTATATGCAGCCAAAGCACAGTTAGTACCCTCATGCTTAGGCCACACCTACCTGGTCAGTAGTTGGGGTATGTTATGCTACAAGAGCAATCATAAAGGCAAAATAATTACTATTAATAATCAAGAATAACAAGGAGATAAATCTACAGATCCAACATCTTGCATGCATTGTTTTGTTGTAAATTTGACTAATACTGTCCTTTTCTGTTAGAGATGCTGCGGCGAAATCACATGAAAAAGGAGGTCAAGTTGGAGGCAAGCTGATAATTAGAAATGCGAGTCATGACGAAATGCGAGTCATGACAACTCAACGAAAAGCCTGCCCTCACTGCTATTACACTGCGCATACTCCATCTTACTGCCTTTTTATAAATCTTTCCTAAATCTTTCTATTTTTATATAGAGACTCACAACCAGATGCATTCCAACATCCTTTTTGACACCTTAACTTGACTTGTTCAGTATCTAGAGATATCTAAAAAGGTTTGGAGATGTTCATTTAGAGAAACTTGTGCTGCTCAATCTTCAATCTATCATATAGTGCTCCATTGTTGGACAGGTTGTTCATGTGTGCTGACATTTCATGTAATATATTTATTTGAAATTCAATTTGTATGAAAATAATGTTTGCGATAAAAAAGTACGAATAACAATAATAGAGCCGGGGGAACAGCAAGTAAAAAATAAACTTCATTCTCGTTGATGGTTTCTGGTTAGTCTTTGTGTTAGGTAATGTCTAGACTGGTATCTGTCGGAACTGGAGGCATGTGCTTGTTCGTGTCTACAAAACACGAGTCTACGTCACAATAGATAGCAAAACATTTTCAATACTGTTAGCACATTCGTTACACTCTAAATTTTCTCTTGAGGAAACTACGAGCGTAAATGGTACATAGCACCTGCTTTGCCATAGCCTCCCCATCTAAAGTGTGGAGTGAATCAGCAGGTCCAAATTTATTATTTTTAACGCTGCTACATGATACGCTTCCACTTTGAACCTTTAATAAATTCATTTAAATGGGTAGTCAATTTGTATGATGTCCTGGCAGAGCTGTTTGGTTTGGTGAGTCACCACAAGTGTGGGGCCTAAGGTAGTCTGAAGCGGTTAACTTGCTAGCAAATGATGTCATGTGGCAGCTTCATTCTGATGAGGCCATTTTAATTGTTTCATTACTGATTGTTCTATTTCAAAGGTAGAATAGTTGCATTTTACCGACTCAGGTGTAAATTTAGAAACAGCAACATGCACTTGTCTAAAGACTAGTGCATTTTGATACAATCCAGTTTATATGAAATTGAATATCAATAAGTGATTTGGTGTTATCTGTCCTTGATAAGAAAAATGATCTGAGCAGACAACTACAATGGTGACACTATTGAGAGAATTAAAAAATAATGTTTCAACTATATACATAGAGTTATTCACACTTTCAATCTTATAAAGTATTTGGACTGCTATGAAAACTTTAATCCAGGGACAATCTCAAAGCAGTGTGAAGCTAACCCAATCATTTAGATATTAAAATACAGATTACATCTAGTAATTTACTTTGTTAGCAGTTGAATAGTCTATACGCAACCAGCGAAAATAACGCAAGCTCTAGTATAGGACATACGACGGCAATCTTTCATAGAGTGCTAATGTTTGAATTATATCAAAATCGTTTCAAGTACTCAGTTTTGAGCACAACTACACAATTCAAAATATTATAAAATAAAAGTATTTATAAAATCCTGTTAAATGTTTTCCAAGCTAGTCATAGTCTGTGATTAGTTGCCATTTTTCAGATGTGACTTCATTCAAAGAGATGTTGTTGTTAAAAGGGCTGTTAGGAAGGAATTGTTGCATGACTTTCTATTAGGTTAGCAGAATGACTTGTGATCTGAAATTCAATGAGTGCAGACGTATTCAATGTCTTTAAATGAAACCTGATAAGATCAACACAAGGTAGAATAATTGCCTACCTGACTCGACTTACAATTCAAACATGTTGCATAGCAAGCTTCCTTGTATCGCTATGTTGGAGCGACGGCAGACATAATCTGTGACACGGGCCGGTAGACCGACGATGAGGAACCATAGGCTTTGGGTGTCATAAATGCTAAAGATGAAGAGCTTCTTTTGATCTGTTGTACATCGCTAGTAACAAAAGCAATACCAGTTATGCAGAGGTAGATTTAGCGTATTAACCTTAAATCTTAGACTGGCTCTCTTTCGTCATTTCATGTTATCACCAGCTCGCAACTGACAGAATGATTACCAATCCAGCCTTGTATGGAAACACCTTTGAATTTATTTGTTCGTTTGCATCTAGTTAGTGGCACCTTTACTAACTAACTTTCCAAATACTAACTCTAACCAATCTGTCATGACTTATTCAAGTTTCTCAAAAGATACACCGATGAGTGAATACTTGCAATGACCGAATGCCACAAGTAATGTAAATCCTCGTGAATGGGTCTAATGACACATTATGAACATAAAATACTAACAGTCCCACAAATGCGCAGTTCCAGTAAGAAAACAATATTATCAAGGTGTTTTCTAGGAAGCATTGGTTATGTAGCATAATTGTTCTCGACTTTTTGGGTAGGCACCCGAATCTACAGTCATCAGTTTTGGTAAGCGGCCAGTAAATGTATTTACATATATGTGCGACTGTAAAGCAATGACAACCTGCAAGCAATGGCATTGGAGAAGGTAAGCATTTTGTGGATAGAACTGGTTGTGCACATATGCTACTACTCTTTAGATGAACCCATGCAACGGAATACGATTAGTGATGTCATTTTACTTCTTATTATCACACAAAATTTAGCTTCTAAACACTGTTTACTTTTCATAGCATCTATGTGCTTATGCGGTAACATACTGTGGCCTGTAATACACGATCAATGGGAAAATTGTCAACTGAAAAAAGGTTAAGACCCATAGTCTCTACTAACCTCTGTGGGGTACTTTCCGCATTTTTGTGTTTAGCATCCTCAGCTTCTTGTCTGTCTGTGATGGAAGATTTATGCTTGCTGCGTAATGTCACTGTTTCAGCAGTTGTAGCAAGTTCATCCACCCGTACAGGTTTATTTCCTTCAAATGTGTACATTTCTGCCTTTTCTATTACCATAGAGGACTTATCAGCAATGTTTCGTGGTTGTGCATATATACCGACTTCAGCCTTCGAAAGAGTTATTACCTCTTTCCTTGGCGAGAGTGCACCAGGTTGCAATTGTTCTGTAATAGCTTTCGCCGTTTCATCTGGGTTTAGCACTGAATTATTGTCAGATTTTGGCTCAAGTTTTGTTTTGCCAGGAGTTTCCATGTTAGCACCATCAATATTTGAATCAGGTTTTATGTCATCTCTAACAACCTCGGGTTGATCATCTTCGTCACTTACTAACTGATCCTTGTTGATGCTACTCGGCACATCGAGAAGACTCAATTTGGTCTCGGTAAATTCTATTTGCTTGACCCTTACATCTGGTTCTGCGTGGCTCAACTCCACTCTAGTATCCTTAGCACATTCTTGTAAATTCCCGAACTCATTCATTTGTTGCACTACTGGTGCTGAGCTTATTACTTGTAAGAATTCTTGTTGCTGATTTGGTTCAGGTTTCCGATCGTCTGGTGAAGTATGAACTGCCTCCTTGTTGCCAAGTGTCCAGTTTTCATTTGGGTATGGCTGATCATTATTTTTAGGCAACTCAGTATCTATTGGTTGTACAGTCAATTCAGCTTTTTCAGTTGTTTTTTGATCGGCTTCTGTGGTGGGCTGTTCTTGAAGATCAATTTTATTTTGTGCATCTTCATCACACCATGTTGGCTTGTATTCTTTTCGCGGCGTTGGTTTCCTGTTCCCATCTGCGAGCACCCAATTATCAGTCGAAAATTTCACTTCTTCATCTACAGGCACATCTTCTGGTTCATTGTGGGTCTTAGATGGCTTACCAACTGATGACATAAACCTTCTCATGGTTTTAGTAATACGAAATATGCCAGTGTATTTGCTTTTATGTTTCTTGGTTTCTTTACTGTGATCTGTTACATCTGGAACAAATATGTTTGAACTTGAGTGTAGAGTCACAGACGGTGAGGCACTCTTAGTAGGGTCTCCTACAAGATCTTGAGATTGTTCAAAAGATTTGAGGCTGAGATCATGGGAGTCTGGTGCAAGATGTTGCAATTGCGCAGATGAGTTTAGGTGAAAATTTTCTGTTTTAAGGTGTGGAGAGTTTTCTACATGTTTCGGACTGCTCTCATGGGTATCTGGTACAGGGTCTTGAGATGGTACAGCTGGTATTAGGTTGAACTCATGGCAATCTATGCTAGTAGGACTTGGCAGATGCTTTGAGACCTCAACTGTCGTTGCCTCAACTTTGCTTTGTAATTTAGGAATGTTTACACCATCAGAAGCTTCTGTTGGCTGCTTTGTGAGAAGTGAACGGTCAGTTTTTAGTATTTCATTAGAGACGTCTGCTTCAGTCGTTCTCTTTTGCTCATTTAGGTAGGACTGAGGTGTTGGGCAGTTGGGTTGGTCAGTTATTTCAACATCAGTTGTGCTGTGGTGAACGGTATCTACCAGCATCTCTTCAGCATCGGTTTTAACATTAATGATGGTATCCTGTTCAGTTTCTGCACTGTCAACACTTTGTTGAGTTATATCAGCACCATTTTGTGTATTATTTTCAACTTTTGGCTGTACAACTTCTGGAAGTGGTGCAGTTTCATCCACTAGTTTTTCCTTATCACCCCATTTATCATCAACAGTGGAATGTGAGTAAACACGTTCTGCTTCCAACAGGTCCGTAGTTTCCTGTTCCTTGTCTGTAAGTGGTGGTAAAGCATCATCAGTTTTGCCTTTAGCAATTTCTATGGGTTTTGTTATGCAAATCGTCTTAATTTCATCGCTAGTTGTACTGTTATCTGGCAAAGATTCATCTGATTTTGCTGCACAATCTTTCTTAGCATTCTCCTTAATTGAAGGCTTTTGAATGTTTCCTGTTTGATCGCCGTTCTGTTGTTCTTCAGCTAACAATGATTGGTCACACTGGACTGCAATGTCAACAGGTGAGATGCCACCATCTTCTGTTTTTATTTCTACTGCTGTAGTACTTTCTGCTATCAGAGCTTTTGTGAACGTATCCTCATCTGCCAGACGGATTCCTAGAACTTGGTCCGAGTTTTTGGTTGCTTTATGGCTGCCCAATTCTGACAAAGTTGTAGTTGGAGCTGGAGGAGCTCGGCTCTGCTTTCTGTTGCTGCTGACCTTTGTTGAGCTGAACATTTCACGCTCTATTATCGTCTTTTGTACACTTGGTTCTATACTTTCTGTATTATTAGGAAAACTTTGGGTAGTAGTTTCATCTTTTATGGTTACTATCAAAAGACTGGGTGATACTTCTTGTTTGTGAGTTAGTGCATTCTCTACCGCAGTAAACTCATCTGAGAGCGGGTCTGACTGTTTTCCAGGATCACTGCTCAAAGGGGTTTCTCTAACCGTTTTCTCTTTGTCGTTTTTTTCTACAGTTTCTTCCACAGTGATAGAAACTGGTTGGCTTGCTCGTATCCCATTTGGGAAATCGTTTGGATGTTCAAAGTTGCCATTTGCGTTGCTTGGTGATTTTGTTGGTGGAGATACTGCTGACTTCAAAGTTGATTTTGGAGGAGCTGGAGCAGCTGACCTTTTTCTTGCCATTCCCGCAGGTTTTTTTATTTCATTCATCGAACCCTTTTTTGGACTACTACTGTTTTTATTGTTGTTGAAGTTCTCGCTGCCTGTATTATGATTAGCATCTGCTCCATTCTCGCTGCTAGAGATTTTATTCTTTGGATCTGGGTTAGTGACTTGAAGTGGTAGTAATGGAGCTTTTTTAGATTTTCTGCTTTTCTTAACTTGAACAGCATCAACAACATCTTCTTGGGACCGCTGCTTTTTAAGGATTGCCAACTTTGCATCTAAACCTTCAAGCGTGTCATCTGCATCATCTGCATTCTGTATCAGTGCTTGAGAATATCTTTTGTCAGTAGATTTAAAAAGCTTCTTAACGTCCGACTGCAAATAGTCATTATTGAATTGCCGAGGCCCCAAAGGTTTAGAGTCAGGATATTGTCGGGGCGTGGGTTGACTAGATGGTGGTCGCTGTCTTGTCACCGCAATGGTTGATGTTCTTTTTACAGCCGCAGGTTTTTCAGTAACGCTAGATGAGTCTAGCTTAGTTTTATCATTTAAGGAGCTTACACTTGATGAACGAGTTGATAGCTTATTTTCTCGTGGCTGGGAAGAAGCGTTCAAACCGGGCAACATGCTTTTTTTGGAATTATAGCTTGTTGAAGCTAGTTTGTAAGGAAGATCACTCAGAGAGGCACTGCGAGAGGAAGAGAAATTGTGAGAGCTTCGACTGTTACCCATTTTTCTGTAGCTAAAACATAACAAGACAGGTTTTGATGCATAGTATCACATGTATATATGAGCATGTCAATTTCTTCATGCAATTATATAAAATGCTAGCTGGGTGCCCAGCGTTTAGCCTGTCTTGACAAACTGTTGTTTTGGGGAGTTGTCCCCCGGCGAGCGGGACGAACAAAACAACAGCTTGTCACAAGACGCACTGCACCTGATGCATCAGCTGCACTGAAAGAGAGTTGTTCTCTTCCGTCTATGCGGTTTAGCTGCGATGTTATGTCATTCGCTCCGTTGGTAATCATAACGGATTTCGCACAAAAAGTTATGTAGAAAAAAATAAGAACACAACGTTTAACCAGACACCTGTTTCTGCAGTAAGCTCTAGTAGAACTTGAGAATTTAAGCAACAACAGCAACTAAACATGTTGTTATTTGTGCGCTCAGTCAGTTGTGTTTGTATTTTTGTATCAGTCAGTTTCATTTGTTCTTACTGATTTTATTGTAAACTTATTTTATCCTCAAGTTCTACTAAAGTTTACCGCAGGGACTGGTCTCTGGTTAAATGTTTATATCTCAATTTTTTACATAAATTTTTGCGTGAAATCTGTAATGATTACCAATGGAGCAAATGACATAACATCGCAGCCAAACCGCATAGACGGAAGAGAACAACTCCCTTTCAGTGCAGCTGATGCAACAGATGCAGTGCGTCTTGTGACAAGCTGTTGTTTTGCTCGCTCCGCTCAACGGTGGACAATTCCGCAAAAGCAACAGTTTGTCAAGACAGGCTACCCGGCGTTGCACGGGTAATAAAAAGGTTTTTGTACAGAAAATTTACTTTTGATCAACATATACAACATCAACATTTATCATTCTAACTTTTAAATAAAGGTGTTTGTTTATTTATGTGTACTGTGCTATTTATGCTTACTGTGTTTATTTCTGTGTAATTCCTACCATACCGGCTGCATTGCCTACTACAGATCTATAATGATTTCAATAGTTTTGTTGGCTATACGAGTTTACGCATGTTTCTTCACTTATGAGCATGCATTTTTTCTGGTATGGCTTTGCGCATAACGCTAGCTGCAGTGTTTAACATGAAGCCATAAAAGATTGGCATGTATTCCATGTGCCAAATTTATTCCATGGTATAGCCAGTTAGACAGCATAGTGTATTGGATAAATGCATGTTCGCGGAACTGGGGGTTGTGAGTTCAAATCCAGCTCACAGCAGGTATATCATTCTTAAAACCTAATCGCTATAGCTAGACAGAAAAAGGTAAAGACGGACAAACATTAGTATTTAAATATAGAGATTTGTTTGAAACTAATAGTGTGACCTTTTATAATGATGATGTCTCAATGCTGAATACTAAAATATTAAAACAAGTAAAATATTTAATAAATTTGTAAAATTTGTAATTGTAAAATATTAATTTTATCCAGGGCGGTTTTAAACTTTAGCTGGTTAACGCTCCAGTGTTATTAGCATAAAAGTTAATATTGTATAAGCTGTAACAGTAGGTTTAGAACTTGCAGCAACTAAGCATCTAGTGAAATTCAAGTTTCTTTTCAGAATAGACTGATGTTTAGAAAGATACAGAAAACATCGATTTATATTGACATTGAATGTGTGTACTCTCCTTAACTCAACGTAGAACTACCATAAACATGCATCCTAAACCAAGTGAACGTGATAAAAAAGAGAAAGATTGTCAAAGCAAACCAGTAATACTTCAGTTGCAGTACAGCCATCTGATCAAAAAGTTAAGTTTAGTTATTTTTCTATTTGAAGGGCCTTTAGGAGTTTAGGAATGATCTTGGAATGGAGGCAATTTACATGTATATTACCGTTTGTATAAAAAAAAGATTGATAAGAAAAAGGAGAAACGCTGTCGATACAAACCAATAATACTGCACTTATGATACAGCCAATAAATAAAAAGTTAGGTTTAGTTTTTTTCCTTGTGGATAAGGAAGGAATGAGTTAGGAAAGATCTTGGAACAGATTAGGCAGTTTAAATGTATTTTAAAGTTCCTATAACATAAAATCCCTACAACGTAGACATTCCTGGCATGGATTATTTATGTTGTAGGAGTGTCTACGGTATGACGTTTCTAAAGAGTATTTTAACTTTTTGGAAGTCTGGGCCTGAAATAACTCGAAAATATGAACTCTACCAGATCCTACGCCCTAGCTTTTTCTATTTGGATAAAAACAAAGGAATGAGTTAGGAATGATCTTGGAACGGAGGCAATTTACAAGCATTTTATTGTTTTTATAAAGTAAAACCCTATAACCTAACCGTTCTTGTAACGGATTATTTACTTTGTTGGAGCATCTTCTGTATTTGCAAGACTCTCAACCCTAATCAGGCGTGTACATATAGCCTACTGAACAATTCGCAGTATCTCTCATCCAAAAACAAACACAATTTACGATATAAGTCGACATAGAAACGAGTGGTTGATGGAGTGATGAACGTGTCACTTTTCTAACAGTAATGAAACTTCTTGAGCTCTAACTTTAAACATGTACTACATGTACTTATTACAGAAGCGGTTTAGCGATCATTATTCGTCGGTTACACACCTGTTTACTGTACAGTGTATTTTATGTAGAGCACGGGTAGAATTGTCAAATCTTCAACAGCCGCATAGGTTTCATGTCTCAAGAATGCGCATCAAATAGTTTAGCTCGGATTCAGTTTGAAATTTCATTCCTAAATCATCTGCAGTTTGACGCATTCTGATAGTTCTATTCAATTCTCCAATTGTTTACTATAGATTGGAATGATCAATCAGTAGGCAACAAAAGGCTGTGGTAGCACTCATCTCAAAGAACTCATTTTATGACGTGTTTCGGCTGATACGTACTCTAGTTATCTAACATAAAGTAGCTATCTACCTAGTTGTAATGTCTGATCTAGGTTACCGTGTCTAATCTTGTATCTTGTCTAATCTACATGTACCTCCCATCTACCTCTCTTAAAAAAATCATTTATTTTTCTTTTTAAACATAAGAAACAGTTACTGGTCTTAGCACACTCTCATTGTGTTAATTTTGGTTTATGTTAGTTTAAATTACAGACATTTTTAGTAATTTCTCTAGTTATTCCAAGTTATTGGGAACTCTAGCAGTTGATGTCAAACCTATGCCACAATTCTTTTTATATCATAATTTTATTTTCTATAAAATAATGTAATGTTTAATATAAACTTTCTTTGTTACAAGGAACATGGGCAGTTGAATATTTTTATGCTACACCATAGAGTTCCCCACATGCAAAAACTTCGTATTATTATTGTGTTGGCATTACTGTTTCAAGGATGGAGTTAGATACTCCTGCATGGCAGGTTTTATCAGCAGCTAGCTCTGACACCTGGAGTTCCTGTTAGACCAACTGGCTGTGCCTTTCCTTTAACTCAGAAGATCGAGGCGAGAGAAGCCATTGGTCAGCGCCAAGACCACCCAAGGCAAGAATAAACTTAATGTTTGTTACAAGTACTTGAAACGATCTTAAGCAATGCCAATTATAACAGTTACCATTACTAATGTATACTAAGTTTTCATACAGCATAGAATATGGCACTGCAATGCCATCACAAGAAAGCAGCAGTGATGCTCTCATTCTATTGTGATTAAATTTCCGTTTGGAAATCAAACAACTGTGTGATGCACTATATTTGTGCATTATAAACGGCTGCATGGACCAATAGAATCGCACTTGTGCACGCACATAGGTCTTGCAATACAAGGCGTCACAGGCTGGTTCACACTATATCGCCATATGTCAGCGTTGCTGCCACAATACTTCGGTGATCGTCAATAATAACAACGTTCACAATACCACAAACCCATCCACGGTTGCATTTTTAAATACTCCATGAGATTGTTCCCATTTATCTTTTTAATTTTTCGCGAAAGAACATTTTTGTTTTCGTGTGCTCGAAACAAATACTAGTCTCATAGTAACCACCATAGACGGAAATAAATCACGGGCTCGTCAGCAAATTACCATCGCCAAAATGGTGCACAATGTAAATGTGAAATATAGGGAAAGTTTGACAGCTGCAAACTTTCCTGATGTATCAACATCGCTTCATCGATACTATCAGTTACGGTGAGCATAGTTGACGATGAACGCCGAAAGGACAACTCCAACATACGGCGATACAATGTGAACTAGCCAAGGAAATGCCCAGTCGGTCAGCAAGTGTGCTCATACAATCGCACAGCTAAGATTTTGACAGATGCTTGTATGTCTTTCCACATGCTCAAGACGCAAGCAATTTGTGAGAATTCTCAGAAATTTAAAGCTCAGCTCAAAGCACATTTTGCACTCATTGAGAGAATCTGGAAGGTGTGTTTATGGCAACTAGAATAAATATTATATTAGGATTTTGCATGTCATAAGACAGCCAGGACATATTACAAAAGCTCGCGCAGTCAAAAGGTTCTTTGGCTTTATACAATATAAAATTAATTATTCATGCTATAACAAACCTCAAAGCTGGTGCCAATATTTGCAGTTCTATCAAGTAGCCAGAATACAATGTATTTGCTAATCTTTTAACAATGCGCTGATCGTAGCTATATAGCTATCAGACTTCAAAGTGGTCAAGTTGATATGATGGCAACAGAGGATTGTACCCTGATGGTCTGACAAATTGGACATAGAATGTCAGGAAGACACATAATTCTGCCAGAGCCCCATGAACATATGCAAACAAGTTTTATTACTTCATGTGGTAAACAACTTGACTCGGCTAAATACCTGACAATGTTAACTAACCAGTACACTTGCAACAACTTGACAGCTGAAAATGTTAACCAATCATTACACTCAACACAACTTGACAACTGATAATATTAACCAACCAGTACACTCGACACAACTTAATAACTGACCATATTAACCAACCATCAGTAGATTGGTTAACTTAGCAGCAGTCTTCAGTATACAGAGGAAACACCGACTAAAAGTACACGATTGCATGAAAATGACTGGCAGGAACTATTTATACAGCAGGTCAGCTTACAGCCTACCGCATGACCAGTTATAATCATTTGTAGAAACAAGGCCTCAGCAACCAACTTTCCTGTTTGTATTTTTGTTTTAAGCTACCAAAAGCCAATTTTTACAACAATATTCAACTAAACAAACACAATAGAAGAATTTATTATAAGAGAATGCGAGAACGGGAGTGAGAACAGTGATTGGTAAAATTCCTTGGAAGTCTATGTCATATAGATGTATTATCGGATAACTCCAATATAGTCTACAGAAAAACCTTGCCATGAAATGTTCAAAGGTTAAAACTCGAGCTTAGTGGGTGCACCGTCCCTTACAAGAATCCTCCTTTAGTGAGAACAGTGTCGTTTTTGGTTTAGGTTTTGGTTATGGAAAGCTTGCTGTTAGCCCCAAAGAATATCAAGTGCTGAACCAGACACTCCCAGCAGTGCATCCAGTCTGTCATCTATCCTTTGCAAAAGGCAGGTGTCATGTTTTGTGATTGGGTTGATGGGCCAATAGCCAAAGTACAACCTTTTGGAGTTGTCTTACTTCTAGACCACCATTTAGCTCCAATCCTTTATCACCAGGCTGCACCATCTTTTTGTTTAATAGCTACTACACTTGTTAGCAGATTTCAGTCTCCTAATGATTGGAAGAGGAGCTTACTTTTTTAGTGCTAATGCATGGTTTAGTCAGGCTAAATATACTTGCTTTGGTTTCTAACAACTGTAATTTAGCCAAGACAAGCCCCTTCTCATCTACACATGCACCGATGTAGGGCTCAGTTTGACAAGAAATGCTGCATCAGTGTTCTATATTCAATAGCAATGATGGGCATCCTCAGTGAAGTTCAAGGCACAGAATCTTATCTGTATCTTTCGACCCTGTAATTACAGTTAACCTGCTGCCCTTTATAATGGTTGTGATGGCACGTGTTCCCTGAAGACAGTCAAGATCATGGCTCTGCCACTGCTTGTCATTTCGTTTTTTTTAACCACAGCTGAAAAGTTTTATTGGCAGCTCCCAATCGATTAGGTGTAATAAATTTTTAAAACTAAGAATGAACTAGCTCTGCGTCTGTGCTGCCATCAATCAAAAGTAACAAATTACTACACTGGCCTAAATGCCTACTCAGAAAGCTCTGCAATATGGGTGTGCATGTACGTGTCTCTAAGGCTAATAGACTTTGAAAGAGTGTCTGTTAATTGTCCCAGCCTGACTAAAATTACATTACCAACTGATACTAGCCACTTGGTAATGTACCCGCTGCTCTTTGAAATTTAGTATCTGTACTTTGGCCACTGATTGGACAGAATCAAGTGAGCAAAAGAGGATTCATTATGAGTGAATATTTCCACAATACTGAGACTAAAGCCAAAGGTGGCAACACGGAGAAAAACGTATACAGAAAATGAAGCTGTACCCCAGAAAATAACAACGAGAGACAATGACCAATAGTATTAATAAGCCATATCGCTAAACGCAGATCTTTCAACAAAATCCCTTCTCGCCTGTCAATGCTTTGCTAGAATGTTCTGATAATATATTCCAACTTCCTTTTTACCTATCACACACAAGTAATGATGTTATAGGTCTGTGCAAGGACATATATCCCCAATAACTACATAAAATCTTTCATGTGCACCAATATATTTAAAATCAATTAGGCACAAAATCAGATCCCAAAGAATGTTTTGTATGTAACATTCTAAGGTTTCATTTTTTTCTTTTGTGTATAATCGTGCTTTTAATTTGTGATATGATCTGACTGCTAGCACAACCAGGCGCTTAAAAGTTCTTTACGAACACAGTAGAGATAAAATAGTAAATATACCATAGCAGCATTGAAGCAGATGAGATAGAGATACAGCAGCAGAGCTAGCGTGCAAACGTGTAGCCATGTTTTAATATAACAGAGCTTAGCGTCCCAAAGCTATGTGGACTTCATTTAGACAGCATTTCTTACCTGAATCAAGAATATTGAGAGTTTATTCAGATCAGATGATAGTCATCATCGGAAGTCAGTTGGCCAAGCAAGTAGTCCAGCGGTCAGATGCTACTATAAGAGCACCTGCAATAAAATGACGCGCTAATGAAAGACGCTGGCCTCTAATTGTAAGCTCATATTTTCAGTGACTTGTCTTACTTTTGCCTTCCCAAACAGGATAGTTAGTTATAAGCAGCCTTCAGATCAGAGATTAATTTTGCTAGTGCCATATCTCCACGTATCTAACCTATATGTTGACTCTAATGCCATTTTAACAAAGCATTTCACTATTTATTTTTATAATAGATCAGAGCATTTTAAACTTGGCTGTAGCAGCTATCAAACTCGGTATTTACCACGGGCGCTGGCTAGAAATTTAATAACTTGTTCACCTGATAGTATGATTGAAAGATGAGCTCCCTTATTGACATCTGAATCTGCAATCTTACTGGTCTTACACAGCAATGCAGATGTCAAGTGTGGTATATTGGCCAACTTTTTATTGGCTTTAGTAATCATCAACAAAATGTATTTCGTTACACGCCAAAACAAATAAGAAAAGTCAAAAATCAGGAATTATTGAGTGAGTTGAACATGAGTGTTTTAAAAGTTGGTAATCTAATAGTATTGCAGAGGAGTTGGGATAGTGAATTGAAGGTTGTAGTAACAGAAAGTTCATAAACTAAAACATATGATGGTGGATGTAGTAAGTTGGTATCACGGAATAGAAAACAATGTTTGTCATAAGTGTGGAAGGATAAATACAAATATTCTAGGCATAGTTTATGCAAGATTTTGAAACCTGTAACACAATTGCCGAAATGAAGATGTTTGGGATAAGGCAATAATATGTTAATAGCGCTGCAGTTATCTCAGGAGACTATGACTGTGTTTAGCCTAAAAGGAATGTTGATGGTTTAACAAAACTAGTAAATGAGACAATGCAATTACTTTGTATTAAAACTGTTTATGAATCAAAAACATCAGATATGGTCACATTATTCTTAGTTCTAATAAAATTTTCAAAATGATTGGTTTTTTGGCAAATTCAGTGCCTCACAGCTGCTTATGCAGCTAAAATCTAAACTTTCTATAAGTAAAACCGTCTCTAGTGCACGTACCATTTGCCACCTCTTATCTGCAAGCCTAATCAAACAGTACTTGAACTGCTTTTGGTTAATACTAGTAAGAAAGTGGGCAAGGCAGAGTGATACCACGCAATACTACAGAATATAGTCTTTACTTACTAGTGCCCTGTAGACATCACCAGAATGCATACATATATCTCTTATAGCAATTTATAATAAGACATGTATTATCGTTCACGTATTCCAGCTTACCCCACTTCTACAAATCACATTACAAACTCTTTAAACACAGTATTCCAACAATTTCTGCATTTGTATAACAGGTATCAAAATCCTGCGTAAAGTGTGCCAAGAATATTTGTATTTCTCCGTCCACACATACAACAAACATTGTTTTCTGTTCCGCGACACCAACATACTACATCCACTACCGTATATTTCAGTTTATGAGTTTATCAACTTTCTGTTACTATTGCCTACAATACACTATCTCGACTCCTCCACAAAACAGTTCTATTACCAACTTCTGATGCACTTATGTTCAACTCAATAATTCCTGATTTCTGTCTTTTCGTTCTTTTTTAGCGTGTAATAACTTCATTTTTGTTGATGATTCACTAATGCCAATAAAAAGTTACACATATAGGATGCCAAATACTTTTAGCTGTTATGCAGAGAAAAAGATATTTGCAACTAGACAGCACTCACCCTTTGTTACTACGGTACACATAAGAAACCAAATTGACTACCGCAGAGTTTATTGCTGCGTATCTTTGTAAACCAGAGAATCCTTCCTTTACTCAGAGGTATGGCTTACCTTTTCAAATATCCATTGAACCACCATTTGTTCGAGCCACGTTAATGTCTTCTTATGCTCACTGCTTGCTGGTGAGTGGATGGAAGCTCAAGGATTAATAATTGAACTATTCCACAAGCACTACTGCTTCTATCATATTATCGCTCTTGTCTCTCGCACCAGCGCCCGAATGCAATACCTTCTTTGCAACCCATTGTGTTACAGGGAGTTCATTACACAATGCAAACTGAGTCTTCTATTGACATGTAAATGAATTCATCACAGAGGCACGCCTCAGAGTTATCATGTTATAGAGTCTATGTGGGACTTGTTTATTCACGGCTGGGAGACGGTTTCAAAGGATACCAGTTGAGAAATACCGTAGAGATCCTATACAAGCCTCCTGATGTGTTTCATCTATTCCCATGTGACTAGATCCGACGGGCCTTATGATCACTGGTTCCATAAGATAATCAGAGAATTTTCCCTCACGTGTTTGTAAATACAGAAAGTTGTACAAGCTCACAAATGCCTGTTTTTATTTATTATCAGAAAGTTATAGAAGCACATAAATGCGGTAATTTCGGAGGAGCTCTTCTGTTGGCAATAAATTTCTCTCCAGGTCCCCCAGTTAGATGTAGAGGTGAAATATTCACCAGATTTTTATGAGATGCTTAGCAAGCAGCAAGCTTAGCTCTTAAAATTGCCTAAAGATTTCAAAAGATGCACTTAAACAAATGTGTTTTGAGTATCAACCAAAAAACTATTTTACAAAGCGCAATGGTTGTCCTTCAATTTTGATTCAATCAGAAGGCACTCACAAAGACCTTATTGAGCAGATATAGGATTTGTGTAAGACATGCTTCATACATTTTTTTTCAATATTTTGTTCTAACCTGTGCTATTATGGATTTTCGTTATACCATATCAGTCATACATTTAATAATCCCAAATTTTTATATAACATAAACTAATTTTGAATATAAAACTTGAAAAATTCACTGAACAATTTGAAAAGTTCATTAGGTACAAATAAGATTTGAGCGTTTTAGGGAAGTAGACTTTTAAGCAGATTGCCTAAGCCCAGGTTGACAGAATTAAGTTTGCAATTGCACAGTTAGCTTTATCAAAATAATTTTGGAAATTGGTGTAAAGTGTGCTTGTTAAAAAATCTATGGCAACATTAAAAAAATAATAATGCAAACAACCAGGGATTAACCAAAAAAATTTCAACATGATAAAAAGGGGATTATCTGTTTCGGCAAAGTTTGAATTTCCCGTTGAACACTTGGATCAAACGCAGTCTTAAATGTATACGCAATCCGGTTAATAAGAACTTGTGCATCTTAAGAATGCCATAAGCCTTAACGGGAATTATGAAGTGGCAGTTGTACAAATGATTGACTTCGAGTAGTGCTTCAAATATTCTTCTATAAAATAATGTTGAGGTGACTCCACATTTAGCCCATTCCATACATAAATATTTTACATCAATAATGGCCTTTCTCACCAAAGTTTTTCAATTTTAGTTTTACCTGAGAAACGGGATAGTTTTATAACTCCTTAAAAGCACAAGATTGTTATTGCATGACATTGATAGTTCTTTTACAGAGTCATTGTTAAAGCTAGTGGTTTAGATTTCCTCCTTTCTAGACTAGCAAATATTGCTGAGCGACAAGCTTCAGTTTAAGAAACAGTATTTTTCCTTATAGTTTGAAGATAGCCAATGTAAAAACATTGTAAAAACATTGTATAAAAAGGGCTTACTAGGGCTTATTTCAAATTATCAACCTATTTCCATAATACCTGTTTTTAGCAAAATTTTTGAGCAAGCTGTGGATCAATACATTTTTACTTAATTTAAAACACGTCATTATTCTCACACCTAGAAAATTTGGCAACAGTTAAAACAGAAATACTTGTCCTGCCTTATTCGAACTTGCTAATAAGATAATTTTTATGAATCAAAGCAAAATAATTTTAGGAATATATCTTGATTTTAGTGAAGCTTTTTGATACCAACATATATTATTTCTCAAACTAACAATAAAACAACTTATTTCATCAATGAACTAGAAGAAAGACTATTTAGAATATATAAAACAAGTTATGTTGGTTTAAGATACAAAGCTTCAAGCTTCTATTTTTAGACCTACCTATATTTAGTATATACTAATGATCTGGTACAACTTGCAAGAAAGCTATCATCAATTGTGTATGCTGATAGCTGATAATAGTAAATTGTTTTATGAACCATACAAAATTAATGAAATTATTGATGGCATTGAACTATAATTCATAGAGACAAGTCAACTATAAACATAGATAAACCAAATATGCAGTTAACAGACAGATATGATCCATGTCAAGCTTAGTTGTAAGATGCTTTTTGCCTAGATATGTTTTGACCATCAAAACTATGTATTATATAATACATAGTTTTTACTCAAAACTGAATTCATGAATTATTGTCACAAGAACAAATACTAAATATAATTTGTCAAAACCACCCTGTACCTAATATTTTTGTTCAGTTTTCAGTTTGGCACGGTAAAAAACTTCATTAACTGAAACTTATCTGAGTTGCACACTATACAAACTCTATAGTTTAAACTGTATTAGAAAGCATATAGAAACTATATGAGTGGATTCTTGAAAACTGGTTAAAAACTCTTAACTTTAAAAATGCTTCAGGTCAAAGATCAATGGAATTCTGAGTAGTTAATGGTCACTAGCACATGTATCAGCTCTGGTAGTCTCTAGCTCATACATCAGTTCTGGTGGTCTCTAGCATATACATCAGCTCTGGTAGTCTCTAGCACATGTAGCAGCTCTGGTAGTCTCTCGCACGTACATCAGCACCGGTTTTCTTTCTATCACTTACATTAGTTCTGGTAGTCTCTACCACATTCATAAGTTCTGGTGGTCTTTAGTACATCCATCAGCTCTGAGGTCTCTAGCACATGTAGCAGCTCTGATGGTCTCTCGCACGTACATCAGCACCGGTTGTCTTTCTATCACTTACATTAGTTCTGGTGGTCTCTAGCACATGTTGTGTAATATTATTTTGCATTTCCCCTATAGATTTGTGGTAACAGGAACGTCCAGTTTTACTCCCCAAAGGGTAACGCTGTTATTACACTGAGAAGTTTGTAATTACTTAGCTGTCAAGGTGATCTGACCCCTCACCTTAGCAGCTTAGTGGTCAGATTAGTTGTTGACCATTTGACCTGTAATGCAAAATACACATACTGTACATGTATAACGCATTGTTATAAGTTAAAACAGTCATTATTTTTCTATTGAATTTGAGATACTTCGAACATTTCAGATAATAGATCACGATCACCTGTCCCAGCATTTTTGTAGTCTCAGTTAAAAAATTCAATCAAAGGAAAAATAAGTTAAATTCATAAACACAATCAGAAGAACGAAAAAGGGTAAACATGAACTGTAACAAATGGATAAAAGTTGGCAAAAATCATATACGGTAGATATCTAAAGCAGGCCGGTGTCGGATGCTCGGATTTTGGGACGTAGGGTTTTACAAAAATAAGTTATTGTCGCGCGACCGACCGCTACGAACGATGGTAATGAGGTTTATAGGCTATAAATACCCAAACACTTGTAGTTTCCATTTTAACGCTTTGTAGCTCCTGTGCTGCCGCTGCCTGTTCTCTCGGCTGGCCGGACGTTTGCAGGCTTTTGTACCCCTTTGCAAAAATAATTTTTGACATTTTACAGCATTGAAATTTTAATGTATTTTCTGTAGCCTAATTTAGTTTTAGTGTATTGTCTACAAATATGTTCAATACTTACAGCTAATTCAATTATCTACCGATGAGAATGCCGAATGTAAATATACATTTAACGAAATTCACGGTAATAGCGTTATATTTGTTACAACTTCTTTGTTTCATTTTTAAGAGCTTTACTGTATTTTTTATAACTATTAATTTTGAGGTCAAATACCATCAATTAGAAATAGGTAATTAAATGCGCTGAACATGCAACTGACAGAGTTAATGCAAACCTATAGTCAAGTCGGGTGCAAACACCACATGTTAGATTGTTATGTGTGGTTGTGGAGAAATTATGTTATGCATAACTCATCCGAATTCACATGCAACATCATTGTTGAATTTGCTTGTCATATTATTCTATTTTGACTATGTTTAGTTTGTGTACTTTTGCTTAGCTTGTGGGAACTAATTTAATTATTACTGGTTCAGGTATAGTGAAGGTGTTAAGCTATTGTAAGCAATACTAATATCTACCAGTCAAACTTACTTTTTTATTCTACAAATAAAACATAAAAACAAATAAAACAATGAAATACACAACTAACAAAATTCTAAAACAATAATATTAATGACAAACAATCAGAAGAGCTAATAAAAATTACATCCTGACTCGAACGGTCGTCTACGCTTGTTGATAAGTCCTGTACAGCTGTGAGTTTCGTCAGTCGAACGAGAGTCGTGAGAGGCCATATGTAGAGAGTGTCAGCAGTTGAGATAGTGGTGTAGAACAGGCTCAGCCGATGAAGGAGAAGGTGGCTCCATCGGTAGAGAAGCGAGAGAGCAGCTCCTCAGCAGGCAGATGGAAAAGCGTCCAAGGAGGCCCTTGGAAAGAGAGAGAGCCAGAGGCAGAGCTCAAGTTAGAACCGGAGATAGAGATGGGGATAGAGATATTGAGTCATTCGAGCTGTTCTCTTTTATAGATTTCCGGCATGTGGGATGGTTAGCCTGTGGGTGTAGGTTGAGTATTAAGGTTCAATGCTTTCTGTCAGGCTTGTGAAGATATCTTGTTTGCGTAAGTCTTCAGCTGGGGCACGTGATGTCGGCGTGTAGGGTGGAGCTCGTGACTTACTCCTGGGATCTAGGTCATGTTTGACAGGGGTGGCAGATCTATATGTGTGCACTCATTTGATTCGTCTCTAATGTTTCTCTGGTGGTTTTCTGGTGAAGGTGGTTGGTAGGTTTAATTGCTTCCACTTCCCTTTGGTGGTTTCCACAGGCGGTGCTGATGCAGTTTCCATGACTGATTTCTTCCAATTTGGAAGTTTCTAGTTTTCTTTTGATCTTTTCAATTATCGGATCTTTTGACATCTTTTAGGCGTCTTGCTGCTTGTACGCATTATATGCTTATCCTGTGGTCTGGCTGCATTCCCTATTGGTATATTGTTTTCGTAGTATTTCCATACAACGAGCTACTGAAAAAAAAAGTGATTGTTTGGGACAATGTTACGCATGTTTCAGTCAAAGGTGAATGATGTAGTTGTCTGACAGTCATAATGATGCACTTACCAGGTACATAGTTTATTTGCAGAATACTTATCCACACAATGATTCAGCTGCCAACAACATATTCAAATAGAGCAATATGGTTTATTACTTACTCTCAGTAGTTAACAGTATTATCTCAAAAGCTCAGTAAAGGCATTGACTGTTCAAGTTGTCGAGAATTGAGAGTGGCGTTAAGAAAAACTTATCACTAGAGACAATAGATAGTTCAAGAGATACAAAACATAAAAGATGACTATTGATTACCACAATAAAGATTGCTCATATATATATATTTTTTGCAATTGGGAAATAGATGCGTGTTCCCATTTAAGTTCATCATGACATATGAGGATGCCAGCATTTAGTGCAGTAACACTCAATTGCAAGGATTCTAAAATTAATAGTCTCAAGTGGTTGTGAAGCATCAAACATCAATTCTCATGCTAAGGCTAGCTACTGATGTCATACAAAGTCAGCTAATAAGTGCTATAAAAAAGCTAACCACAGAGCAGCAAATAAGCAAGATAGGTTCAGGTAGACTGATATATGACAATTTGTCTAATAGAAGCCCTCAAGCCCGTCTGACATGGACAGGATAATAGAACTACATAGTATAACAACACAATATACATGTAATTTTGCTTTAACTGTGGAGCTCTTGCCATTGATTTTTATTATGGCAGATAGTTGATTGCTATTTATTGACAAATCTAAAATCATTATTTTCAATGAGTTTTTAGCCTAATAATATCAAGCGTTATTAATATTAAGTAGAGGAAATGAAGGTTATTTAATTATTGGAGAGTGAGGGAAGCATTTGAGCACAGGTTGAGAGATAAATTAGTCTTGTATACAGTATTGAAAAGTTCATTATATCTCATAAATGAAACCTGATTAACCGGTTGACTCAGTTCTCTTTATACCATCAATATATTTTTCTAAGACTAAATTTGGCACTCTGTCAAATTGAAGCTTGTCTTGGTCATATTTGCAGTACACTTTGCAAGTTATTTTGGAAAATTGAGGAGTCTGTTGCGTTATAGGCCATCATGTACATGTATATTCTAATCTTTCATCTACATATCATATTTTTGAATTGAACAGATATGAGCTTTTACTCATGAAGTAATTTCAAGCACATAATTTTAAACCTATGTCTTTTTTTCGTAAAAGGGATTTGGGAATGGAAAACAATTATTGCTGTACATTCATATGTTTGGCTAGTTTTTTAAGCTTCGGCTATCAGTTTTAAATCTCACTTAGCCATAAATGTTATTTGAAGTACAGAACCAGCACATACTTCAACATCACCAACTCTGAAGCTCAAGCAACGCTGTCTGATAAAATATTTATTTTATTACACGCTTTATTTTTCAACCCTTCCTCTATCATGGCGGTCGATTGGAGGTAGTGTTTAAATAGAGGCTGGCATTGTATTTTTCAAATGGCTCGTTAAAACTTTAGGAAGATAAATTTATCCCTTTTACGGGCGAAGCGAATGTTGCCTATATTTTGCCCTCTCTTTCCAGTGAAGCGATATTGAACCTTTTGGATGCAATAAATTTGCTAACTTACCTCCAACTTGTCAAAGATCGTTTAATAAATATGCATTGAGGACCCGAGAAATATATCTACCAGTAGATACCTATTGCTTACAATTAACCAGCGACGATATTATAACTTGTGTCCTGCTCTGCGATTTGTTGGCACTTTCAATGTTTATTTTATTCTAAATTTGAAGACATATTTTAGGTTGTATCTATATTTACCAATGTTGCATAGAAGGTCATTGCGTTCATTGATATGTTTGCTACAGTTTGCAGCCATAACTAACTTTTTATGTGCAATAGAAGAGAAGTTACGAGCGTCGAACAATTGTAAGGTCAGATTACCGCCATGATGCTATCAAATAATCCATCTTTTTTTGACGTCATCACCCTGTTTGCAAATGCGCTCGTCCATGAAAAAGCCGCCATCTTTGTAGAAAACGATCGTCATTCTCTTGATTAATAGTATTTTTCGGTGGTGTTTTGATACTAAAATAAAAAATTTGCAAACAAAAGCATTGTTTGCAATAATTAATTGCAAAAGCTTCGTGTTTTTAACGATAAAAGTTGTCCATAAAGATGGCAGACAACGATGGAATGACGTCACAAAAAAACGAAGGAAATGGTATAAATCTGCAAATTTATAAATTATATAACGATAATCTATCAAATGCTACAAATATATATTCATGAACAAGTGACATAAACGAACAATACTTACATTACATGCAGAAACAAAAATTAAAGTTTTTAAAACAAAAATATTTGCATTGTTTGCTCGGAAAACAGCATTCTGATTGTTGCTTTCGATGGAACGAACATCTTCTGGTTGTCTAATACTTTCCACAGTGTCTTCTGGCCTCAACTCTTCTTTTGCACTGCTGAACAATTTTTTGGCAGCTCAAAGCTTTTACGCGTTGCATTTAGCACAAATTCAATGCGTAAAGGTTTTGCTCGCCAATCGTAGCCTTTGGCCTACAGCTAATCATTCATCTTTCATTGTAAATTTAAACCGTTTTTAAACATGTACATGTACTTCGAAGTATCAAACAAGGAACTATTACTAGCTTGATGCAGTTATTAATTATTTTTAGGGTGTTGCTTTCCAATTTTTAACGAAAAAAGCGCAAAGCTTTGGAGTTGGACAACGAGAGAATTGATTGTTATTGATGTAAACGATTCATTATTAATATGATTTTGTGGGCACTTTTCTACTGATCACTTGATATTATGGGTTCATAAAGATCAAATATTGTCAAAGGGGCGTTCAAATAGAGGGTTGCGTTCTATTTTTCAACCTTTTTTTCATAGTTGCTGTCAAATAGAGGTGGCGTTCAAATAGAGGTGGCGTTCAATTAGAGGTTTTACTGTATGCATGTCGTACGTTTGCTCTAGAGAAGAGATTTCAAAATTTATGTTTTTGTTTGCCTTGTACGCATGAGGTTATAATTCATTCAAATCTTTGTTTTAAAAATAATAACTGATGGTACGCTAGTTGGAGATGTATTCTTGTTATTGCCTCTTTTCCTACTTGATAAGAAATAAATGTATACTTTCATATTTTCAATATTGTAGAGCCTTGCTTAGTAATTTATATGATCTACGAAAATAAAATATGTCCAGAGTTTAAGCCAAACGTCTGTATTAACCTGCAGTCATTGTTAACCTGTAGACAGTGTTCATCTGTCGACTGTGTTAACCAGTAGTCAGTGTTAATCCATAGTCTGTGTTAACCTGCAGTCAGTGTTAACCTGTAGTCATTGTTTACCTGTAGACAGTGTTAATCTGTCATCTGTGTTAACCAGTAGTCTGTGTTAATCTATAGTCTGTATTAACCTGTAGTCTGTGTTAACCTGTAGTCAGTGTTAACCTGTAGTCAGTGTTAACCTGTAGTCATTGTTAACCTGTAGACAGTGTTAACCTGTATACAGTGTTAACCTGTATACAGTGTTAACCTGTTCTCTGTATTAACCTGCAGTCAGTGTTAACCCATATTCAATGTTAACCTGTAGTTAGTGTTAACCTGTAGGTCATAAAATGACTTCTGATTGCTGCCATTAGCTTATAAATACTGTCTTCTAAACAGTATTTATTGCTACCTAAAAGTAGTTGTGGTCCAGCTACAATTGTGAAATAAATTGTGTTCCAAACTGTATTATTTTCATTCCATGTGATCTTGTGACCTTCTTTAGGGTACGTAACAATGGATACTGAGGAAGTTGATATAAACCTCCACAAGGATTCCAGAGAAGTAGATGAGTTGGAAAGCGATAAAGATCAACCAGTGTTGGACAATTCTGCTGCTGAATTGCATCCTTTAGTAGCAAGCGAAGAAGGTAAATGCAACTCCTGATAGCTGGGAGTATGTGGGCTTTTTATCTTGTTGTATATATAAGACATGGTAGTTCTATTATGTGATGTCTTAACCCTGTTGTATATATAAGACATGGTAGTTCTATTATGTGAAGACTTTACCTTGTTGTTTATATAAGACATGGTAGTTCTATTATGTGAAGACTTCACCCTGTTGCATATATAAAACATGGTAGTTCTATTATGTGAAGACTTTACCCTGTTGTATATATAAGACATGGTAGTTCTATTATGTGAAGTCTTAACCCTGTTTTATATATAAGACATGGTAGTTCTATTATGTGAAGTTTTAACCCTGTTTTATATATAAGACATGGTAGTTCTATTATGTGAAGTCTTTACCCTGTTGTATATATAAGACATGGTAGTTCTATTATGTGAAGACTTCACCCTGTTTTATATATAAGACATGGTAGTTCTATTATGTGAAGTCTTTACCCTGTTGTATATATAAGACATGGTAGTTCTATTATGTGAAGACTTCACCCTGTTTTATATATAAGACATGGTAGTTCTATTATGTGAAGTCTTTACCCTGTTGTATATATAAGACAAGGTAGTTCTATTATGTGACGTTTTCACCCTGTTTTATATATAAGACATGGTAGTTCTATTATGTGAAGACTTCACCCTGTTTTATATATAAGACATGGTAGTTCTATTATGTGAAGTCTTTACCCTGTTGTATATATAAGACATGGTAGTTCTATTATGTGAAGTCTTTACCCTGTTGTATATATAAGACATGGTAGTTCTATTATGTGAAGTCTTAACCCTGTTTTATATATAAGACATGGTAGTTCTATTTTGTGAAGACTTTACCCTGTTGTATATATAAGACATGGTAGTTCTATTATGTGAAGACTTCACCCTGTTGTATATATAAGACATGGTAGTTCTATTATGTGAAGTCTTTACCCTGTTGTATATATAAGACAAGGTAGTTCTATTATGTGACGTTTTCACCCTGTTTTATATATAAGACATGGTAGTTCTATTATGTGAAGACTTTATCCTGTTTTATATATAAGACAAGGTAGTTCTATTATGTGAAGTCTTAACCCTGTTTTATATATAAGACATGGTAGTTCTATTATGTGAAGTCTTTACCCTGTTGTATATATAAGACATGGTAGTTCTATTATGTGAAGTCTTAACCCTGTTTTATATATAAGACATGGTAGTTCTATTTTGTGAAGACTTTACCCTGTTGTATATATAAGACATGGTAGTTCTATTATGTGAAGACTTCACCCTGTTGTATATATAAGACATGGTAGTTCTATTATGTGAAGTCTTTACCCTGTTGTATATATAAGACATGGTAGTTCTATTATGTGAAGTCTTCACCCTGTTGTATATATAAGACATGGTAGTTCTATTATGTGAAGTCTTAACCCTGTTTTATATATAAGACATGGTAGTTCTATTTTGTGAAGACTTTACCCTGTTGTATATATAAGACATGGTAGTTCTATTATGTGAAGTCTTAACCCTGTTTTATATATAAGACATGGTAGTTCTATTATGTGAAGTCTTAACCCTGTTGTATATATAAGACATGGTAGTTCTATTATGTGAAGTCTTAACCCTGTTGTATATATAAGACATGGTAGTTCTATTATGTGAAGACTTTACCCTGTTTTATATATAAGACATGGTAGTTCTATTATGTGAAGTCTTTACCCTGTTGTATATATAAGACATGGTAGTTCTATTATGTGAAGTCTTTACCCTGTTTTATATATAAGACATGGTAGTTCTATTATGTGAAGTCTTAACCCTGTTTTATATATAAGACATGGTAGTTCTATTATGTGAAGACTTTATCCTGTTTTATATATAAGACATGGTAGTTCTATTATGTGAAGTCTTTACCCTGTTTTATATATAAGACATGGTAGTTCTATTATGTGAAGTCTTAACCCTGTTTTATATATAAGACATGGTAGTTCTATTATGTGAAGTCTTAACCCTGTTGTATATATAAGACATGGTAGTTCTATTATGTGAAGACTTTATCCTGTTGTATATATAAGACATGGTAGTTCTATTATGTGAAGTCTTCACCCTGTTTTATATATAAGACATGGTAGTTCTATTATGTGAAGACTTTATCCTGTTGTATATATAAGACATGGTAGTTCTATTATGTGAAGTCTTCACCCTGTTGTATATATAGGACATGGTAGTTCTATTATGTGAAGTCTTAACCCTGTTGTATATATAAGACATGGTAGTTCTATTATGTGAAGTCTTAACCCTGTTGTATATATAAGACATGGTAGTTCTATTATGTGAAGTCTTAACCCTGTTGTATATATAGGACATGGTAGTTCTATTATGTGAAGTCTTAACCCTGTTGTATATATAAGACATGGTAGTTCTATTATGTGAAGTCTTAACCCTGTTGTATATATAAGACATGGTAGTTCTATTATGTGAAGACTTCACCCTATTGTATATATAAGACATGGTAGTTCTATTATGTGAAGCCTTAACCCTGTTTTATATATAAGACATGGTAGTTCTATTATGTGAAGTCTTTACCCTGTTGTATATATAAGACATGGTAGTTCTATTATGTGAAGACTTTACCCTGTTGTATATATAAGACATGGTAGTTCTATTATGTGAAGTCTTAACCCTGTTTTATATATAAGACATGGTAGTTCTATTATGTGAAGACTTTACCCTGTTGTATATATAAGACATGGTAGTTCTATTATGTGAAGACTTTACCCTGTTGTATATATAAGACATGGTAGTTCTATTATGTGAAGTCTTTACCCTGTTGTATATATAAGACATGGTAGTTCTATTATGTGAAGACTTTACCCTGTTGTATATATAAGACATGGTAGTTCTATTATGTGAAGTCTTAACCCTGTTTTATATATAAGACATGGTAGTTCTATTATGTGAAGACTTTACCCTGTTGTATATATGAGACATGGTAGTTCTATTATGTGAAGTCTTAACCCTGTTTTATATATAAGACATGGTAGTTCTATTATGTGAAGACTTCACCCTGTTTTATATATAAGACATGGTAGTTCTATTATGTGAAGTCTTAACCCTGTTTTATATATAAGACATGGTAGTTCTATTATGTGAAGTCTTAACCCTGTTTTATATATAAGACATGGTAGTTCTATTATGTGAAGACTTTACCCTGTTGTATATATAAGACATGGTAGTTCTATTATGTGAAGTCTTAACCCTGTTTTATATATAAGACATGGTAGTTCTATTATGTGAAGACTTCACCCTGTTGTATATATAAGACATGGTAGTTCTATTATGTGAAGTCTTAACCCTGTTGTATATATAAGACATGGTAGTTCTATTATGTGAAGACTTCACCCTATTGTATATATAAGACATGGTAGTTCTATTATGTGAAGTCTTAACCCTGTTTTATATATAAGACATGGTAGTTCTATTATGTGAAGACTTTACCCTGTTGTATATATGAGACATGGTAGTTCTATTATGTGAAGTCTTAACCCTGTTTTATATATAAGACATGGTAGTTCTATTATGTGAAGACTTCACCCTGTTTTATATATAAGACATGGTAGTTCTATTATGTGAAGTCTTAACCCTGTTTTATATATAAGACATGGTAGTTCTATTATGTGAAGACTTTACCCTGTTGTATATATAAGACATGGTAGTTCTATTATGTGAAGTCTTAACCCTGTTTTATATATAAGACATGGTAGTTCTATTATGTGAAGACTTCACCCTGTTGTATATATAAGACATGGTAGTTCTATTATGTGAAGTCTTAACCCTGTTGTATATATAAGACATGGTAGTTCTATTATGTGAAGACTTCACCCTATTGTATATATAAGACATGGTAGTTCTATTATGTGAAGTCTTTACCCTGTTGTATATATAAGACATGGTAGTTCTATTATGTGAAGTCTTCACCCTGTTGTATATATAAGACATGGTAGTTCTATTATGTGAAGTCTTAACCCTGTTTTATATATAAGACATGGTAGTTCTATTTTGTGAAGACTTTACCCTGTTGTATATATAAGACATGGTAGTTCTATTATGTGAAGTCTTAACCCTGTTTTATATATAAGACATGGTAGTTCTATTATGTGAAGTCTTAACCCTGTTGTATATATAAGACATGGTAGTTCTATTATGTGAAGACTTTACCCTGTTTTATATATAAGACATGGTAGTTCTATTATGTGAAGTCTTAACCCTGTTGTATATATAAGACATGGTAGTTCTATTATGTGAAGACTTTACCCTGTTTTATATATAAGACATGGTAGTTCTATTATGTGAAGTCTTTACCCTGTTGTATATATAAGACATGGTAGTTCTATTATGTGAAGTCTTTACCCTGTTTTATATATAAGACATGGTAGTTCTATTATGTGAAGTCTTAACCCTGTTTTATATATAAGACATGGTAGTTCTATTATGTGAAGACTTTATCCTGTTGTATATATAAGACATGGTAGTTCTATTATGTGAAGTCTTCACCCTGTTTTATATATAAGACATGGTAGTTCTATTATGTGAAGTCTTAACCCTGTTGTATATATAAGACATGGTAGTTCTATTATGTGAAGTCTTAACCCTGTTGTATATATAAGACATGGTAGTTCTATTATGTGAAGACTTCACCCTATTGTATATATAAGACATGGTAGTTCTATTATGTGAAGCCTTAACCCTGTTTTATATATAAGACATGGTAGTTCTATTATGTGAAGTCTTAACCCTGTTGTATATATAAGACATGGTAGTTCTATTATGTGAAGTCTTAACCCTGTTGTATATATAAGACATGGTAGTTCTATTATGTGAAGACTTCACCCTATTGTATATATAAGACATGGTAGTTCTATTATGTGAAGTCTTTACCCTGTTGTATATATAAGACATGGTAGTTCTATTATGTGAAGTCTTCACCCTGTTGTATATATAAGACATGGTAGTTCTATTATGTGAAGTCTTAACCCTGTTTTATATATAAGACATGGTAGTTCTATTTTGTGAAGACTTTACCCTGTTGTATATATAAGACATGGTAGTTCTATTATGTGAAGTCTTAACCCTGTTTTATATATAAGACATGGTAGTTCTATTATGTGAAGTCTTAACCCTGTTGTATATATAAGACATGGTAGTTCTATTATGTGAAGTCTTAACCCTGTTGTATATATAAGACATGGTAGTTCTATTATGTGAAGACTTTACCCTGTTTTATATATAAGACATGGTAGTTCTATTATGTGAAGTCTTTACCCTGTTGTATATATAAGACATGGTAGTTCTATTATGTGAAGTCTTTACCCTGTTTTATATATAAGACATGGTAGTTCTATTATGTGAAGTCTTAACCCTGTTTTATATATAAGACATGGTAGTTCTATTATGTGAAGACTTTATCCTGTTGTATATATAAGACATGGTAGTTCTATTATGTGAAGTCTTCACCCTGTTTTATATATAAGACATGGTAGTTCTATTATGTGAAGTCTTAACCCTGTTGTATATATAGGACATGGTAGTTCTATTATGTGAAGTCTTAACCCTGTTGTATATATAAGACATGGTAGTTCTATTATGTGAAGTCTTAACCCTGTTGTATATATAAGACATGGTAGTTCTATTATGTGAAGACTTCACCCTATTGTATATATAAGACATGGTAGTTCTATTATGTGAAGCCTTAACCCTGTTTTATATATAAGACATGGTAGTTCTATTATGTGAAGTCTTTACCCTGTTGTATATATAAGACATGGTAGTTCTATTATGTGAAGACTTTACCCTGTTGTATATATAAGACATGGTAGTTCTATTATGTGAAGTCTTAACCCTGTTTTATATATAAGACATGGTAGTTCTATTATGTGAAGACTTCACCCTATTGTATATATAAGACATGGTAGTTCTATTATGTGAAGACTTTACCCTGTTGTATATATGAGACATGGTAGTTCTATTATGTGAAGTCTTAACCCTGTTTTATATATAAGACATGGTAGTTCTATTATGTGAAGACTTCACCCTGTTTTATATATAAGACAAGGTAGTTCTATTATGTGAAGTCTTAACCCTGTTTTATATATAAGACATGGTAGTTCTATTATGTGAAGTCTTTACCCTGTTGTATATATAAGACATGGTAGTTCTATTATGTGAAGTCTTAACCCTGTTTTATATATAAGACATGGTAGTTCTATTTTGTGAAGACTTTACCCTGTTGTATATATAAGACATGGTAGTTCTATTATGTGAAGACTTCACCCTGTTGTATATATAAGACATGGTAGTTCTATTATGTGAAGTCTTAACCCTGTTGTATATATAAGACATGGTAGTTCTATTATGTGAAGTCTTCACCCTGTTGTATATATAAGACATGGTAGTTCTATTATGTGAAGTCTTAACCCTGTTTTATATATAAGACATGGTAGTTCTATTTTGTGAAGACTTTACCCTGTTGTATATATAAGACATGGTAGTTCTATTATGTGAAGTCTTAACCCTGTTTTATATATAAGACATGGTAGTTCTATTATGTGAAGTCTTAACCCTGTTGTATATATAAGACATGGTAGTTCTATTATGTGAAGACTTTACCCTGTTTTATATATAAGACATGGTAGTTCTATTATGTGAAGTCTTAACCCTGTTGTATATATAAGACATGGTAGTTCTATTATGTGAAGACTTTACCCTGTTTTATATATAAGACATGGTAGTTCTATTATGTGAAGTCTTAACCCTGTTTTATATATAAGACATGGTAGTTCTATTATGTGAAGACTTTACCCTGTTGTATATATAAGACATGGTAGTTCTATTATGTGAAGTCTTTACCCTGTTGTATATATAAGACATGGTAGTTCTATTATGTGAAGACTTCACCCTGTTTTATATATAAGACATGGTAGTTCTATTATGTGAAGTCTTTACCCTGTTGTATATATAAGACAAGGTAGTTCTATTATGTGACGTTTTCACCCTGTTTTATATATAAGACATGGTAGTTCTATTATGTGAAGTCTTTACCCTGTTGTATATATAAGACATGGTAGTTCTATTATGTGAAGCCTTAACCCTGTTTTATATATAAGACATGGTAGTTCTATTATGTGAAGTCTTTACCCTGTTGTATATATAAGACATGGTAGTTCTATTATGTGAAGACTTTACCCTGTTGTATATATAAGACATGGTAGTTCTATTATGTGAAGTCTTAACCCTGTTGTATATATAAGACATGGTAGTTCTATTATGTGAAGTCTTTACCCTGTTGTATATATAAGACATGGTAGTTCTATTATGTGAAGTCTTAACCCTGTTTTATATATAAGACATGGTAGTTCTATTATGTGAAGACTTTACCCTGTTGTATATATGAGACATGGTAGTTCTATTATGTGAAGTCTTAACCCTGTTTTATATATAAGACATGGTAGTTCTATTATGTGAAGACTTCACCCTGTTTTATATATAAGACATGGTAGTTCTATTATGTGAAGTCTTAACCCTGTTTTATATATAAGACATGGTAGTTCTATTATGTGAAGTCTTAACCCTGTTTTATATATAAGACATGGTAGTTCTATTATGTGAAGACTTTACCCTGTTGTATATATAAGACATGGTAGTTCTATTATGTGAAGTCTTAACCCTGTTTTATATATAAGACATGGTAGTTCTATTATGTGAAGACTTCACCCTGTTGTATATATAAGACATGGTAGTTCTATTATGTGAAGTCTTAACCCTGTTGTATATATAAGACATGGTAGTTCTATTTTGTGAAGTCTTAACCCTGTTTTATATATAAGACATGGTAGTTCTATTATGTGAAGTCTTAACCCTGTTGTATATATAAGACATGGTAGTTCTATTTTGTGAAGTCTTAACCCTGTTTTATATATAAGACATGGTAGTTCTATTATGTGAAGTCTTAACCCTGTTTTATATATAAGACATGGTAGTTCTATTATGTGAAGTCTTTACCCTGTTTTATATATAAGACATGGTAGTTCTATTATGTGAAGACTTCACCCTGTTTTATATATAAGACATGGTAGTTCTATTATGTGAAGTCTTAACCCTGTTTTATATATAAGACATGGTAGTTCTATTATGTGAAGTCTTAACCCTGTTTTATATATAAGACATGGTAGTTCTATTATGTGAAGTCTTTACCCTGTTTTATATATAAGACATGGTAGTTCTATTATGTGAAGTCTTTACCCTGTTTTATATATAAGACATGGTAGTTCTATTATGTGAAGTCTTAACCCTGTTGTATATATAAGACATGGTAGTTCTATTATGTGAAGACTTCACCCTATTGTATATATAAGACATGGTAGTTCTATTATGTGAAGCCTTAACCCTGTTTTATATATAAGACATGGTAGTTCTATTATGTGAAGTCTTTACCCTGTTGTATATATAAGACATGGTAGTTCTATTATGTGAAGTCTTAACCCTGTTGTATATATAAGACATGGTAGTTCTATTATGTGAAGACTTCACCCTATTGTATATATAAGACATGGTAGTTCTATTATGTGAAGCCTTAACCCTGTTTTATATATAAGACATGGTAGTTCTATTATGTGAAGTCTTAACCCTGTTTTATATATAAGACATGGTAGTTCTATTATGTGAAGTCTTAACCCTGTTTTATATATAAGACATGGTAGTTCTATTATGTGAAGACTTTACCCTGTTGTATATATAAGACATGGTAGTTCTATTATGTGAAGTCTTAACCCTGTTGTATATATAAGACATGGTAGTTCTATTATGTGAAGTCTTAACCCTGTTGTATATATAAGACATGGTAGTTCTATTATGTGAAGACTTCACCCTGTTTTATATATAAGACATGGTAGTTCTATTATGTGAAGTCTTTACCCTGTTTTATATATAAGACATGGTAGTTCTATTATGTGAAGTCTTAACCCTGTTGTATATATAAGACATGGTAGTTCTATTATGTGAAGACTTCACCCTATTGTATATATAAGACATGGTAGTTCTATTATGTGAAGCCTTAACCCTGTTTTATATATAAGACATGGTAGTTCTATTATGTGAAGTCTGAACCCTGTTTTATATATAAGACATGGTAGTTCTATTATGTGAAGTCTTAACCCTGTTTTATATATAAGACATGGTAGTTCTATTATGTGAAGTCTTAACCCTGTTGTATATATAAGACATGGTAGTTCTATTATGTGAAGACTTCACCCTGTTTTATATATAAGACATGGTAGTTCTATTATGTGAAGTCTTTACCCTGTTGTATATATAAGACATGGTAGTTCTATTATGTGAAGACTTCACCCTGTTTTATATATAAGACATGGTAGTTCTATTATGTGAAGATTTTACCCTGTTGTATATATAAGACATGGTAGTTCTATTATGTGAAGACTTCACCCTGTTTTATATATAAGACATGGTAGTTCTATTATGTGAAGTCTTTACCCTGTTGTATATATAAGACATGGTAGTTCTATTATGTGAAGACTTTACCCTGTTTTATATATAAGACATGGTAGTTCTATTATGTGAAGTCTTTACCCTGTTGTATATATAAGACATGGTAGTTCTATTATGTGAAGACTTTACCCTGTTTTATATATAAGACATGGTAGTTCTATTATGTGAAGACTTCACCCTGTTTTATATATAAGACATGGTAGTTCTATTATGTGAAGCCTTAACCCTGTTGTATATATAAGACATGGTAGTTCTATTATGTGAAGTCTTCACCCTGTTGTATATATAAGACATGGTAGTTCTATTATGTGAAGACTTAACCCTGTTGTATATATAAGACATGGTAGTTCTATTATGTGAAGTCTTTACCCTGTTGTATATATAAGACATGGTAGTTCTATTATGTGAAGCCTTAACCCTGTTTTATATATAAGACATGGTAGTTCTATTATGTGAAGACTTTACCCTGTTTTATATATAAGACATGGTAGTTCTATTATGTGAAGACTTCACCCTGTTTTATATATAAGACATGGTAGTTCTATTATGTGAAGCCTTAACCCTGTTGTATATATAAGACATGGTAGTTCTATTATGTGAAGTCTTCACCCTGTTGTATATATAAGACATGGTAGTTCTATTATGTGAAGACTTAACCCTGTTGTATATATAAGACATGGTAGTTCTATTATGTGAAGCCTTCACCCTGTTGTATATGTAAGACATGGTAGTTCTATTATGTGAAGACTTCACCCTGTTGTATATATAAGACATGGTAGTTCTATTATGTGAAGACTTCACCCTGTTGTATATGTAAGACATGGTAGTTCTATTATGTGAAGACTTTACCCTGTTGTATATATAAGACATGGTAGTTCTATTATGTGAAGTCTTAACCCTGTTTTATATATAAGACATGGTAGTTCTATTATGTGAAGACTTCACCCTGTTGTATATGTACGACATGGTAGTTCTATTATGTGAAGACTTTACCCTGTTGTATATATAAGACATGGTAGTTCTATTATGTGAAGCCTTAACCCTGTTTTATATATAAGACATGGTAGTTCTATTATGTGAAGTCTTAACCCTGTTTTATATATAAGACATGGTAGTTCTATTATGTGAAGACTTCACCCTGTTGTATATATAAGACATGGTAGTTCTATTATGTGAAGTCTTAACCCTGTTTTATATATAAGACAAGGTAGTTCTATTATGTGAAGACTTTACCCTGTTTTATATATAAGACATGGTAGTTCTATTATGTGAAGACTTTACCCTGTTGTATATATAAGACATGGTAGTTCTATTATGTGAAGCCTTAACCCTGTTTTATATATAAGACATGGTAGTTCTATTATGTGAAGTCTTAACCCTGTTTTATATATAAGACATGGTAGTTCTATTATGTGAAGACTTCACCCTGTTTTATATATAAGACATGGTAGTTCTATTATGTGAAGACTTTATCCTGTTTTATATATAAGACAAGGTAGTTCTATTATGTGAAGACTTTACCCTGTTGTATATATAAGACATGGTAGTTCTATTATGTGAAGTCTTAACCCTGTTTTATATATAAGACATGGTAGTTCTATTATGTGAAGTCTTAACCCTGTTGTATATATAAGACATGGTAGTTCTATTATGTGAAGATTTTGCCCTATTGTATATATAAGACATGGTAGTTCTATTATGTGAATACTTTATCCTGTTTTATATATAAGACATGGTAGTTCTATTATGTGAAGATTTTGCCCTATTGTATATATAAGACATGGTAGTTCTATTATGTGAAGTCTTAACCCTGTTTTATATATAAGACATGGTAGTTCTATTATGTGAAGTCTTAACCCTGTTGTATATATAAGACATGGTAGTTCTATTATGTGAAGACTTCACTCTGTTTTATATATAAGACATGGTAGTTCTATTATGTGAAGACTTTACCCTGTTGTATATATAAGACATGGTAGTTCTATTATGTGAAGATTTTGCCCTATTGTATATATAAGACATGGTAGTTCTATTATGTGAAGACTTTACCCTGTTTTATATATAAGACATGGTAGTTCTATTATGTGACGTTTTCACCCTGTTTTATATATAAGACATGGTAGTTCTATTATGTGAAGACTTTATCCTGTTTTATATGTAAGACAAGGTAGTTCTATTATGTGAAGACTTTACCCTGTTGTATATATAAGACATGGTAGTTCTATTATGTGAAGTCTTAACCCTGTTGTATATATAAGACATGGTAGTTCTATTATGTGAAGATTTTACCCTATTGTATATATAAGACATGGTAGTTCTATTATGTGAAGACTTTACCCTGTTGTATATATAAGACATGGTAGTTCTATTATGTGAAGCCTTAACCCTGTTTTATATATAAGACATGGTAGTTCTATTATGTGAAGTCTTAACCCTGTTGTATATATAAGACATGGTAGTTCTATTATGTGAAGATTTTGCCCTGTTTTATATATAAGACATGGTAGTTCTATTATGTGAAGTCTTAACCCTGTTTTATATATAAGACATGGTAGTTCTATTATGTGAAGACTTTACCCTGTTGTATATATAAGACATGGTAGTTCTATTATGTGAAGTCTTAACCCTGTTTTATATATAAGACAAGGTAGTTCTATTATGTGAAGTCTTAACCCTGTTTTATATATAAGACATGGTAGTTCTATTATGTGAAGACTTTATCCTGTTGTATATATAAGACATGGTAGTTCTATTATGTGAAGTCTTCACCCTGTTTTATATATAAGACATGGTAGTTCTATTATGTGAAGTCTTAACCCTGTTGTATATATAGGACATGGTAGTTCTATTATGTGAAGTCTTAACCCTGTTGTATATATAAGACATGGTAGTTCTATTATGTGAAGTCTTAACCCTGTTGTATATATAAGACATGGTAGTTCTATTATGTGAAGACTTCACCCTATTGTATATATAAGACATGGTAGTTCTATTATGTGAAGCCTTAACCCTGTTTTATATATAAGACATGGTAGTTCTATTATGTGAAGTCTTTACCCTGTTGTATATATAAGACATGGTAGTTCTATTATGTGAAGACTTTACCCTGTTGTATATATAAGACATGGTAGTTCTATTATGTGAAGTCTTAACCCTGTTTTATATATAAGACATGGTAGTTCTATTATGTGAAGACTTCACCCTATTGTATATATAAGACATGGTAGTTCTATTATGTGAAGACTTTACCCTGTTGTATATATGAGACATGGTAGTTCTATTATGTGAAGTCTTAACCCTGTTTTATATATAAGACATGGTAGTTCTATTATGTGAAGACTTCACCCTGTTTTATATATAAGACAAGGTAGTTCTATTATGTGAAGTCTTAACCCTGTTTTATATATAAGACATGGTAGTTCTATTATGTGAAGTCTTTACCCTGTTGTATATATAAGACATGGTAGTTCTATTATGTGAAGTCTTAACCCTGTTTTATATATAAGACATGGTAGTTCTATTTTGTGAAGACTTTACCCTGTTGTATATATAAGACATGGTAGTTCTATTATGTGAAGACTTCACCCTGTTGTATATATAAGACATGGTAGTTCTATTATGTGAAGTCTTAACCCTGTTGTATATATAAGACATGGTAGTTCTATTATGTGAAGTCTTCACCCTGTTGTATATATAAGACATGGTAGTTCTATTATGTGAAGTCTTAACCCTGTTTTATATATAAGACATGGTAGTTCTATTTTGTGAAGACTTTACCCTGTTGTATATATAAGACATGGTAGTTCTATTATGTGAAGTCTTAACCCTGTTTTATATATAAGACATGGTAGTTCTATTATGTGAAGTCTTAACCCTGTTGTATATATAAGACATGGTAGTTCTATTATGTGAAGACTTTACCCTGTTTTATATATAAGACATGGTAGTTCTATTATGTGAAGTCTTAACCCTGTTGTATATATAAGACATGGTAGTTCTATTATGTGAAGACTTTACCCTGTTTTATATATAAGACATGGTAGTTCTATTATGTGAAGTCTTAACCCTGTTTTATATATAAGACATGGTAGTTCTATTATGTGAAGACTTTACCCTGTTGTATATATAAGACATGGTAGTTCTATTATGTGAAGTCTTTACCCTGTTGTATATATAAGACATGGTAGTTCTATTATGTGAAGACTTCACCCTGTTTTATATATAAGACATGGTAGTTCTATTATGTGAAGTCTTTACCCTGTTGTATATATAAGACAAAGTAGTTCTATTATGTGACGTTTTCACCCTGTTTTATATATAAGACATGGTAGTTCTATTATGTGAAGTCTTTACCCTGTTGTATATATAAGACATGGTAGTTCTATTATGTGAAGCCTTAACCCTGTTTTATATATAAGACATGGTAGTTCTATTATGTGAAGTCTTTACCCTGTTGTATATATAAGACATGGTAGTTCTATTATGTGAAGACTTTACCCTGTTGTATATATAAGACATGGTAGTTCTATTATGTGAAGTCTTAACCCTGTTGTATATATAAGACATGGTAGTTCTATTATGTGAAGTCTTTACCCTGTTGTATATATAAGACATGGTAGTTCTATTATGTGAAGTCTTAACCCTGTTTTATATATAAGACATGGTAGTTCTATTATGTGAAGACTTTACCCTGTTGTATATATGAGACATGGTAGTTCTATTATGTGAAGTCTTAACCCTGTTTTATATATAAGACATGGTAGTTCTATTATGTGAAGACTTCACCCTGTTTTATATATAAGACATGGTAGTTCTATTATGTGAAGTCTTAACCCTGTTTTATATATAAGACATGGTAGTTCTATTATGTGAAGTCTTAACCCTGTTTTATATATAAGACATGGTAGTTCTATTATGTGAAGACTTTACCCTGTTGTATATATAAGACATGGTAGTTCTATTATGTGAAGTCTTAACCCTGTTTTATATATAAGACATGGTAGTTCTATTATGTGAAGACTTCACCCTGTTGTATATATAAGACATGGTAGTTCTATTATGTGAAGTCTTAACCCTGTTGTATATATAAGACATGGTAGTTCTATTTTGTGAAGTCTTAACCCTGTTTTATATATAAGACATGGTAGTTCTATTATGTGAAGTCTTAACCCTGTTGTATATATAAGACATGGTAGTTCTATTTTGTGAAGTCTTAACCCTGTTTTATATATAAGACATGGTAGTTCTATTATGTGAAGTCTTAACCCTGTTTTATATATAAGACATGGTAGTTCTATTATGTGAAGTCTTTACCCTGTTTTATATATAAGACATGGTAGTTCTATTATGTGAAGACTTCACCCTGTTTTATATATAAGACATGGTAGTTCTATTATGTGAAGTCTTAACCCTGTTTTATATATAAGACATGGTAGTTCTATTATGTGAAGTCTTAACCCTGTTTTATATATAAGACATGGTAGTTCTATTATGTGAAGTCTTTACCCTGTTTTATATATAAGACATGGTAGTTCTATTATGTGAAGTCTTTACCCTGTTTTATATATAAGACATGGTAGTTCTATTATGTGAAGTCTTAACCCTGTTGTATATATAAGACATGGTAGTTCTATTATGTGAAGACTTCACCCTATTGTATATATAAGACATGGTAGTTCTATTATGTGAAGCCTTAACCCTGTTTTATATATAAGACATGGTAGTTCTATTATGTGAAGTCTTTACCCTGTTGTATATATAAGACATGGTAGTTCTATTATGTGAAGTCTTAACCCTGTTGTATATATAAGACATGGTAGTTCTATTATGTGAAGACTTCACCCTATTGTATATATAAGACATGGTAGTTCTATTATGTGAAGCCTTAACCCTGTTTTATATATAAGACATGGTAGTTCTATTATGTGAAGTCTTAACCCTGTTTTATATATAAGACATGGTAGTTCTATTATGTGAAGTCTTAACCCTGTTTTATATATAAGACATGGTAGTTCTATTATGTGAAGACTTTACCCTGTTGTATATATAAGACATGGTAGTTCTATTATGTGAAGTCTTAACCCTGTTGTATATATAAGACATGGTAGTTCTATTATGTGAAGTCTTAACCCTGTTGTATATATAAGACATGGTAGTTCTATTATGTGAAGACTTCACCCTGTTTTATATATAAGACATGGTAGTTCTATTATGTGAAGTCTTTACCCTGTTTTATATATAAGACATGGTAGTTCTATTATGTGAAGTCTTAACCCTGTTGTATATATAAGACATGGTAGTTCTATTATGTGAAGACTTCACCCTATTGTATATATAAGACATGGTAGTTCTATTATGTGAAGCCTTAACCCTGTTTTATATATAAGACATGGTAGTTCTATTATGTGAAGTCTGAACCCTGTTTTATATATAAGACATGGTAGTTCTATTATGTGAAGTCTTAACCCTGTTTTATATATAAGACATGGTAGTTCTATTATGTGAAGTCTTAACCCTGTTGTATATATAAGACATGGTAGTTCTATTATGTGAAGACTTCACCCTGTTTTATATATAAGACATGGTAGTTCTATTATGTGAAGTCTTTACCCTGTTGTATATATAAGACATGGTAGTTCTATTATGTGAAGACTTCACCCTGTTTTATATATAAGACATGGTAGTTCTATTATGTGAAGATTTTACCCTGTTGTATATATAAGACATGGTAGTTCTATTATGTGAAGACTTCACCCTGTTTTATATATAAGACATGGTAGTTCTATTATGTGAAGTCTTTACCCTGTTGTATATATAAGACATGGTAGTTCTATTATGTGAAGACTTTACCCTGTTTTATATATAAGACATGGTAGTTCTATTATGTGAAGTCTTTACCCTGTTGTATATATAAGACATGGTAGTTCTATTATGTGAAGACTTTACCCTGTTTTATATATAAGACATGGTAGTTCTATTATGTGAAGACTTCACCCTGTTTTATATATAAGACATGGTAGTTCTATTATGTGAAGCCTTAACCCTGTTGTATATATAAGACATGGTAGTTCTATTATGTGAAGTCTTCACCCTGTTGTATATATAAGACATGGTAGTTCTATTATGTGAAGACTTAACCCTGTTGTATATATAAGACATGGTAGTTCTATTATGTGAAGTCTTTACCCTGTTGTATATATAAGACATGGTAGTTCTATTATGTGAAGCCTTAACCCTGTTTTATATATAAGACATGGTAGTTCTATTATGTGAAGACTTTACCCTGTTTTATATATAAGACATGGTAGTTCTATTATGTGAAGACTTCACCCTGTTTTATATATAAGACATGGTAGTTCTATTATGTGAAGCCTTAACCCTGTTGTATATATAAGACATGGTAGTTCTATTATGTGAAGTCTTCACCCTGTTGTATATATAAGACATGGTAGTTCTATTATGTGAAGACTTAACCCTGTTGTATATATAAGACATGGTAGTTCTATTATGTGAAGCCTTCACCCTGTTGTATATGTAAGACATGGTAGTTCTATTATGTGAAGACTTCACCCTGTTGTATATATAAGACATGGTAGTTCTATTATGTGAAGACTTCACCCTGTTGTATATGTAAGACATGGTAGTTCTATTATGTGAAGACTTTACCCTGTTGTATATATAAGACATGGTAGTTCTATTATGTGAAGTCTTAACCCTGTTTTATATATAAGACATGGTAGTTCTATTATGTGAAGACTTCACCCTGTTGTATATGTAAGACATGGTAGTTCTATTATGTGAAGACTTTACCCTGTTGTATATATAAGACATGGTAGTTCTATTATGTGAAGCCTTAACCCTGTTTTATATATAAGACATGGTAGTTCTATTATGTGAAGTCTTAACCCTGTTTTATATATAAGACATGGTAGTTCTATTATGTGAAGACTTCACCCTGTTGTATATATAAGACATGGTAGTTCTATTATGTGAAGTCTTAACCCTGTTTTATATATAAGACAAGGTAGTTCTATTATGTGAAGACTTTACCCTGTTTTATATATAAGACATGGTAGTTCTATTATGTGAAGACTTTACCCTGTTGTATATATAAGACATGGTAGTTCTATTATGTGAAGCCTTAACCCTGTTTTATATATAAGACATGGTAGTTCTATTATGTGAAGTCTTAACCCTGTTTTATATATAAGACATGGTAGTTCTATTATGTGAAGACTTCACCCTGTTTTATATATAAGACATGGTAGTTCTATTATGTGAAGACTTTATCCTGTTTTATATATAAGACAAGGTAGTTCTATTATGTGAAGACTTTACCCTGTTGTATATATAAGACATGGTAGTTCTATTATGTGAAGTCTTAACCCTGTTTTATATATAAGACATGGTAGTTCTATTATGTGAAGTCTTAACCCTGTTGTATATATAAGACATGGTAGTTCTATTATGTGAAGATTTTGCCCTATTGTATATATAAGACATGGTAGTTCTATTATGTGAATACTTTATCCTGTTTTATATATAAGACATGGTAGTTCTATTATGTGAAGATTTTGCCCTATTGTATATATAAGACATGGTAGTTCTATTATGTGAAGTCTTAACCCTGTTTTATATATAAGACATGGTAGTTCTATTATGTGAAGTCTTAACCCTGTTGTATATATAAGACATGGTAGTTCTATTATGTGAAGACTTCACTCTGTTTTATATATAAGACATGGTAGTTCTATTATGTGAAGACTTTACCCTGTTGTATATATAAGACATGGTAGTTCTATTATGTGAAGATTTTGCCCTATTGTATATATAAGACATGGTAGTTCTATTATGTGAAGACTTTACCCTGTTTTATATATAAGACATGGTAGTTCTATTATGTGACGTTTTCACCCTGTTTTATATATAAGACATGGTAGTTCTATTATGTGAAGACTTTATCCTGTTTTATATATAAGACAAGGTAGTTCTATTATGTGAAGACTTTACCCTGTTGTATATATAAGACATGGTAGTTCTATTATGTGAAGTCTTAACCCTGTTGTATATATAAGACATGGTAGTTCTATTATGTGAAGATTTTACCCTATTGTATATATAAGACATGGTAGTTCTATTATGTGAAGACTTTACCCTGTTGTATATATAAGACATGGTAGTTCTATTATGTGAAGCCTTAACCCTGTTTTATATATAAGACATGGTAGTTCTATTATGTGAAGTCTTAACCCTGTTGTATATATAAGACATGGTAGTTCTATTATGTGAAGATTTTGCCCTGTTTTATATATAAGACGTGGTAGTTCTATTATGTGAAGTCTTAACCCTGTTTTATATATAAGACATGGTAGTTCTATTATGTGAAGACTTTACCCTGTTGTATATATAAGACATGGTAGTTCTATTATGTGAAGTCTTAACCCTGTTTTATATATAAGACAAGGTAGTTCTATTATGTGAAGTCTTAACCCTGTTTTATATATAAGACATGGTAGTTCTATTATGTGAAGATTTTACCCTATTGTATATATAAGACATGGTAGTTCTATTATGTGAATACTTTACCTTGTTTTATATATAAGACATGGTAGTTCTATTATGTGAAGACTTCACCCTGTTTTATATATAAGACATGGTAGTTCTATTATGTGAAGACTTCACCCTGTTGTATATGTAAGACATGGTAGTTCTATTATGTGAAGTCTTAACCCTGTTGTATATATAAGACATGGTAGTTCTATTATGTGAAGTCTTTACCCTGTTGTATATATAAGACATGGTAGTTCTATTATGTGAAGTCTTAACCCTGTTGTATATATAAGACATGGTAGTTCTATTTTGTGAAGACTTCACCCTATTGTATATATAAGACATGGTAGTTCTATTATGTGAAGATTTTACCCTATTGTATATATAAGACATGGTAGTTCTATTATGTGAAGTCTTTACCCTGTTGTATATATAAGACATGGTAGTTCTATTATGTGAATACTTTACCCTGTTTTATATATAAGACATGGTAGTTCTACTATGTGACGTTTTCACCCTGTTTTATATATAAGACAAGGTAGTTCTATTATGTGAAGTCTTAACCCTGTTGTATATATAAGACATGGTAGTTCTATTATGTGAAGATTTTACCCTGTTGTATATATAAGACATGGTAGTTCTATTATGTGAAGACTTTATCCTGTTTTATATATAAGACAAGGTAGTTCTATTATGTGAAGACTTTACCCTGTTGTATATATAAGACATGGTAGTTCTATTATGTGAAGTCTTAACCCTGTTGTATATATAAGACATGGTAGTTCTATTATGTGAAGATTTTGCCCTATTGTATATATAAGACATGGTAGTTCTATTATGTGAATACTTTACCCTGTTTTATATATAAGACATGGTAGTTCTATTATGTGAAGACTTCACTCTGTTTTATATATAAGACATGGTAGTTTTATTATGTGAAGACTTCACCCTGTTTTATATATAAGACATGGTAGTTCTATTATGTGAAGTCTTAACCCTGTTGTATATATAAGACATGGTAGTTCTATTATGTGAAGATTTTACCCTATTGTATATATAAGACATGGTAGTTCTATTATGTGAATACTTTACCCTGTTTTATATATAAGACATGGTAGTTCTATTATGTGAAGTCTTAACCCTGTTTTATATATAAGACATGGTAGTTCTATTATGTGAAGACTTTACCCTGTTGTATATATAAGACATGGTAGTTCTATTATGTGAAGTCTTAACCCTGTTGTATATATAAGACATGGTAGTTCTATTATGTGAAGTCTTAACCCTGTTTTATATATAAGACATGGTAGTTCTATTATGTGAAGTCTTTACCCTGTTGTATATATAAGACATGGTAGTTCTATTATGTGAATACTTTACCCTGTTGTATATATAAGACATGGTAGTTCTATTATGTGAAGTCTTAACCCTGTTTTATATATAAGACATGGTAGTTCTATTATGTGAAGACTTAACCCTGTTGTATATATAAGACATGGTAGTTCTATTATGTGAAGTCTTAACCCTGTTGTATATATAAGACATGGTAGTTCTATTATGTGAAGTCTTAACCCTGTTGTATATATAAGACATGGTAGTTCTATTATGTGAAGTCTTAACCCTGTTTTATATATAAGACATGGTAGTTCTATTATGTGAAGTCTTTACCCTGTTGTATATATAAGACATGGTAGTTCTATTATGTGAATACTTTACCCTGTTTTATATATAAGACATGGTAGTTCTATTATGTGAAGACTTTATCCTGTTTTATATATAAGACAAGGTAGTTCTATTATGTGAAGACTTTACCCTGTTGTATATATAAGACATGGTAGTTCTATTATGTGAAGTCTTAACCCTGTTGTATATATAAGACATGGTAGTTCTATTATGTGAAGTCTTAACCCTGTTTTATATATAAGACATGGTAGTTCTATTATGTGAAGTCTTAACCCTGTTGTATATATAAGACATGGTAGTTCTATTATGTGAAGATTTTACCCTATTGTATATATAAGACATGGTAGTTCTATTATGTGAATACTTTACCCTGTTTTATATATAAGACATGGTAGTTCTATTATGTGAAGACTTTACCCTATTGTATATATAAGACATGGTAGTTCTATTATGTGAAGACTTTACCCTGTTGTATATATAAGACATGGTAGTTCTATTATGTGAAGTCTTAACCCTGTTGTATATATAAGACATGGTAGTTCTATTATGTGAAGTCTTAACCCTGTTTTATATATAAGACATGGTAGTTCTATTATGTGAAGTCTTAACCCTGTTGTATATATAAGACATGGTAGTTCTATTATGTGAAGATTTTACCCTATTGTATATATAAGACATGGTAGTTCTGTTATGTGAATACTTTACCCTGTTGTATATATAAGACATGGTAGTTCTATTATGTGAAGTCTTAACCCTGTTTTATATATAAGACATGGTAGTTCTATTATGTGAAGTCTTAACCCTGTTTTATATATAAGACATGGTAGTTCTATTATGTGAATACTTTACCCTGTTTTATATATAAGACATGGTAGTTCTATTATGTGAAGTCTTTACCCTGTTTTATATATAAGACATGGTAGTTCTATTATGTGAAGACTTTACCCTATTGTATATATAAGACATGGTAGTTCTATTATGTGAAGTCTTAACCCTGTTGTATATATAAGACATGGTAGTTCTATTATGTGAAGTCTTTACCCTGTTGTATATATAAGACAAGGTAGTTCTATTATGTGAAGTCTTAACCCTGTTGTATATATAAGACATGGTAGTTCTATTATGTGAAGTCTTTACCCTGTTGTATATATAAGACAAGGTAGTTCTATTATGTGAAGTCTTAACCCTATTGTATATATAAGACATGGTAGTTCTATTATGTGAATACTTTACCCTGTTTTATATATAAGACATGGTAGTTCTATTATGTGAAGACTTTACCCTGTTGTATATATAAGACATGGTAGTTCTATTATGTGAAGTCTTAACCCTGTTTTATATATAAGACATGGTAGTTCTATTATGTGAAGATTTTACCCTGTTGTATATATAAGACATGGTAGTTCTATTATGTGAAGTCTTAACCGTGTTTTATATATAAGACAAGGTAGTTCTATTATGTGAAGTCTTAACCCTGTTGTATATATAAGACATGGTAGTTCTATTATGTGAAGTCTTTACCCTGTTGTATATATAAGACAAGGTAGTTCTATTATGTGAAGTCTTAACCCTGTTGTATATATAAGACATGGTAGTTCTATTATGTGAAGATTTTACCCTGTTGTATATATAAGACATGGTAGTTCTATTATGTGAAGTCTTAACCCTGTTTTATATATAAGACAAGGTAGTTCTATTATGTGAAGTCTTAACCCTGTTTTATATATAAGACATGGTAGTTCTATTATGTGAAGATTTTACCCTATTGTATATATAAGACATGGTAGTTCTATTATGTGAATACTTTACCCTGTTTTATATATAAGACATGGTAGTTCTATTATGTGAAGATTTTACCCTGTTGTATATATAAGACATGGTAGTTCTATTATGTGAATACTTTACCCTGTTTTATATATAAGACATGGTAGTTCTATTATGTGAAGTCTTAACCCTGTTTTATATATAAGACATGGTAGTTCTATTATGTGAAGACTTTACCCTGTTGTATATATAAGACATGGTAGTTCTATTATGTGAAGATTTTACCCTATTGTATATATAAGACAAGGTAGTTCTATTATGTGAATACTTTACCCTGTTTTATATATAAGACATGGTAGTTCTATTATGTGACGTTTTCACCCTGTTTTATATATAAGACATGGTAGTTCTATTATGTGAAGATTTTACCCTATTGTATATATAAGACATGGTAGTTCTATTATGTGAATACTTTACCCTGTTTTATATATAAGACATGGTAGTTCTATTATGTGAAGACTTAACCCTGTTTTATATATAAGACATGGTAGTTCTATTATGTGAAGACTTTACCCTGTTGTATATATAAGACATGGTAGTTCTATTATGTGAATACTTTACCCTGTTTTATATATAAGACATGGTAGTTCTATTATGTGACGTTTTCACCCTGTTTTATATATAAGACATGGTAGTTCTATTATGTGAAGATTTTACCCTATTGTATATATAAGACATGGTAGTTCTATTATGTGAATACTTTACCCTGTTTTATATATAAGACATGGTAGTTCTATTATGTGACGTTTTCACCCTGTTTTATATATAAGACATGGTAGTTCTATTATGTGAAGATTTTACCCTATTGTATATATAAGACATGGTAGTTCTATTATGTGAAGACTTTATCCTGTTTTATATATAAGACAAGGTAGTTCTATTATGTGAAGACTTTACCCTGTTGTATATATAAGACATGGTAGTTCTATTATGTGAATACTTTACCCTGTTTTATATATAAGACATGGTAGTTCTATTATGTGAAGTCTTAACCCTGTTGTATATATAAGACATGGTAGTTCTATTATGTGAAGTCTTTACCCTATTGTATATATAAGACATGGTAGTTCTATTATGTGAATACTTTACCCTGTTTTATATATAAGACATGGTAGTTCTATTATGTGAAGTCTTAACCCTGTTTTATATATAAGACATGGTAGTTCTATTATGTGAAGTCTTAACCCTGTTGTATATATAAGACATGGTAGTTCTATTATGTGACGTTTTCACCCTGTTTTATATATAAGACATGGTAGTTCTATTATGTGAAGATTTTACCCTATTGTATATATAAGACATGGTAGTTCTATTATGTGAATACTTTATCCTGTTTTATATATAAGACAAGGTAGTTCTATTATGTGAAGACTTTACCCTGTTGTATATATAAGACATGGTAGTTCTATTATGTGAAGACTTTACCCTGTTTTATATATAAGACATGGTAGTTCTATTATGTGACGTTTTCACCCTGTTTTATATATAAGACATGGTAGTTCTATTATGTGAAGACTTTATCCTGTTTTATATATAAGACAAGGTAGTTCTATTATGTGAAGACTTTACCCTATTGTATATATAAGACATGGTAGTTCTATTATGTGAATACTTTATCCTGTTTTATATATAAGACATGGTAGTTCTATTATGTGACGTTTTCACCCTGTTTTATATATAAGACATGGTAGTTCTATTATGTGAAGATTTTACCCTATTGTATATATAAGACATGGTAGTTCTATTATGTGAATACTTTATCCTGTTTTATATATAAGACAAGGTAGTTCTATTATGTGAAGACTTTACCCTGTTGTATATATAAGACATGGTAGTTCTATTATGTGAAGTCTTAACCCTGTTGTATATATAAGACATGGTAGTTCTATTATGTGAAGATTTTACCCTATTGTATATATAAGACATGGTAGTTCTATTATGTGAAGTCTTAACCCTGTTTTATATATAAGACATGGTAGTTCTATTATGTGAAGTCTTAACCCTGTTGTATATATAAGACATGGTAGTTCTATTATGTGAATACTTTACCCTGTTTTATATATAAGACATGGTAGTTCTATTATGTGAAGTCTTAACCCTGTTTTATATATGAGACATGGTAGTTCTATTATGTGAAGACTTCACCCTGTTGTATATATAAGACATGGTAGTTCTATTATGTGAAGTCTTCACCCTGTTGTATATATAAGACATGGTAGTTCTATTATGTGAAGTCTTAACCCTGTTGTATATATAAGACATGGTAGTTCTATTATGTGAAGACTTTATTCTGTTGTATATATAAGACATGGTAGTTCTATTATGTGAAGTCTTAACCCTGTTTTATATATAAGACATGGTAGTTCTATTATGTGACGTTTTCACCCTGTTTTATATATAAGACATGGTAGTTCTATTATGTGAAGATTTTACCCTATTGTATATATAAGACATGGTAGTTCTATTATGTGAAGACTTTACCCTGTTGTATATATAAGACATGGTAGTTCTATTATGTGAAGCCTTAACCCTGTTTTATATATAAGACATGGTAGTTCTATTATGTGAAGTCTTAACCCTGTTTTATATATAAGACATGGTAGTTCTATTATGTGAAGATTTTACCCTATTGTATATATAAGACATGGTAGTTCTATTATGTTAAGTCTTTACCCTGTTTTATATATAAGACATGGTAGTTCTATTATGTGAAGACTTCACCCTGTTGTATATATAAGACATGGTAGTTCTATTATGTGAAGTCTTAACCCTGTTGTATATATAAGACATGGTAGTTCTATTTTGTGAAGTCTTAACCCTGTTTTATATATAAGACATGGTAGTTCTATTATGTGAAGTCTTAACCCTGTTGTATATATAAGACATGGTAGTTCTATTTTGTGAAGTCTTAACCCTGTTTTATATATAAGACATGGTAGTTCTATTATGTGAAGTCTTAACCCTGTTTTATATATAAGACATGGTAGTTCTATTATGTGAAGCCTTAACCCTGTTTTATATATAAGACATGGTAGTTCAATATGTGAAGTCTTTACCCTGTTGTATATATAAGACATGGTAGTTCTATTATGTGAAGTCTTAACCCTGTTGTATATATAAGACATGGTAGTTCTATTATGTGAAGTCTTTACCCTGTTGTATATATAAGACATGGTAGTTCTATTATGTGAAGACTTTACCCTGTTGTATATATAAGACATGGTAGTTCTATTATGTGAAGTCTTAACCCTGTTTTATATATAAGACATGGTAGTTCTATTATGTGAAGACTTCACCCTATTGTATATATAAGACATGGTAGTTCTATTATGTGAAGACTTTACCCTGTTGTATATATGAGACATGGTAGTTCTATTATGTGAAGTCTTAACCCTGTTTTATATATAAGACATGGTAGTTCTATTATGTGAAGACTTCACCCTGTTTTATATATAAGACAAGGTAGTTCTATTATGTGAAGTCTTAACCCTGTTTTATATATAAGACATGGTAGTTCTATTATGTGAAGTCTTTACCCTGTTGTATATATAAGACATGGTAGTTCTATTATGTGAAGTCTTAACCCTGTTTTATATATAAGACATGGTAGTTCTATTTTGTGAAGACTTTACCCTGTTGTATATATAAGACATGGTAGTTCTATTATGTGAAGACTTCACCCTGTTGTATATATAAGACATGGTAGTTCTATTATGTGAAGTCTCAACCCTGTTGTATATATAAGACATGGTAGTTCTATTATGTGAAGTCTTCACCCTGTTGTATATATAAGACATGGTAGTTCTATTATGTGAAGTCTTAACCCTGTTTTATATATAAGACATGGTAGTTCTATTTTGTGAAGACTTTACCCTGTTGTATATATAAGACATGGTAGTTCTATTATGTGAAGTCTTAACCCTGTTTTATATATAAGACATGGTAGTTCTATTATGTGAAGTCTTAACCCTGTTGTATATATAAGACATGGTAGTTCTATTATGTGAAGACTTTACCCTGTTTTATATATAAGACATGGTAGTTCTATTATGTGAAGTCTTAACCCTGTTTTATATATAAGACATGGTAGTTCTATTATGTGAAGACTTTTCCCTGTTGTATATATAAGACATGGTAGTTCTATTATGTGAAGTCTTTACCCTGTTGTATATATAAGACATGGTAGTTCTATTATGTGAAGACTTCACCCTGTTTTATATATAAGACATGGTAGTTCTATTATGTGAAGTCTTTACCCTGTTGTATATATAAGACATGGTAGTTCTATTATGTGAAGACTTTACCCTGTTGTATATATAAGACATGGTAGTTCTATTATGTGAAGTCTTAACCCTGTTGTATATATAAGACATGGTAGTTCTATTATGTGAAGTCTTTACCCTGTTGTATATATAAGACATGGTAGTTCTATTATGTGAAGTCTTAACCCTGTTTTATATATAAGACATGGTAGTTCTATTATGTGAAGACTTTACCCTGTTGTATATATGAGACATGGTAGTTCTATTATGTGAAGTCTTAACCCTGTTTTATATATAAGACATGGTAGTTCTATTATGTGAAGACTTCACCCTGTTTTATATATAAGACATGGTAGTTCTATTATGTGAAGTCTTAACCCTGTTTTATATATAAGACATGGTAGTTCTATTATGTGAAGTCTTAACCCTGTTTTATATATAAGACATGGTAGTTCTATTATGTGAAGACTTTACCCTGTTGTATATATAAGACATGGTAGTTCTATTATGTGAAGTCTTAACCCTGTTTTATATATAAGACATGGTAGTTCTATTATGTGAAGACTTCACCCTGTTGTATATATAAGACATGGTAGTTCTATTATGTGAAGTCTTAACCCTGTTGTATATATAAGACATGGTAGTTCTATTTTGTGAAGTCTTAACCCTGTTTTATATATAAGACATGGTAGTTCTATTATGTGAAGTCTTAACCCTGTTGTATATATAAGACATGGTAGTTCTATTTTGTGAAGTCTTAACCCTGTTTTATATATAAGACATGGTAGTTCTATTATGTGAAGTCTTAACCCTGTTTTATATATAAGACATGGTAGTTCTATTATGTGAAGTCTTTACCCTGTTTTATATATAAGACATGGTAGTTCTATTATGTGAAGACTTCACCCTGTTTTATATATAAGACATGGTAGTTCTATTATGTGAAGTCTTAACCCTGTTTTATATATAAGACATGGTAGTTCTATTATGTGAAGTCTTAACCCTGTTTTATATATAAGACATGGTAGTTCTATTATGTGAAGTCTTTACCCTGTTTTATATATAAGACATGGTAGTTCTATTATGTGAAGTCTTTACCCTGTTTTATATATAAGACATGGTAGTTCTATTATGTGAAGTCTTAACCCTGTTGTATATATAAGACATGGTAGTTCTATTATGTGAAGACTTCACCCTATTGTATATATAAGACATGGTAGTTCTATTATGTGAAGCCTTAACCCTGTTTTATATATAAGACATGGTAGTTCTATTATGTGAAGTCTTTACCCTGTTGTATATATAAGACATGGTAGTTCTATTATGTGAAGTCTTAACCCTGTTGTATATATAAGACATGGTAGTTCTATTATGTGAAGACTTCACCCTATTGTATATATAAGACATGGTAGTTCTATTATGTGAAGCCTTAACCCTGTTTTATATATAAGACATGGTAGTTCTATTATGTGAAGTCTTAACCCTGTTTTATATATAAGACATGGTAGTTCTATTATGTGAAGTCTTAACCCTGTTTTATATATAAGACATGGTAGTTCTATTATGTGAAGACTTTACCCTGTTGTATATATAAGACATGGTAGTTCTATTATGTGAAGTCTTAACCCTGTTGTATATATAAGACATGGTAGTTCTATTATGTGAAGTCTTAACCCTGTTGTATATATAAGACATGGTAGTTCTATTATGTGAAGACTTCACCCTGTTTTATATATAAGACATGGTAGTTCTATTATGTGAAGTCTTTACCCTGTTTTATATATAAGACATGGTAGTTCTATTATGTGAAGTCTTAACCCTGTTGTATATATAAGACATGGTAGTTCTATTATGTGAAGACTTCACCCTATTGTATATATAAGACATGGTAGTTCTATTATGTGAAGCCTTAACCCTGTTTTATATATAAGACATGGTAGTTCTATTATGTGAAGTCTGAACCCTGTTTTATATATAAGACATGGTAGTTCTATTATGTGAAGTCTTAACCCTGTTTTATATATAAGACATGGTAGTTCTATTATGTGAAGTCTTAACCCTGTTGTATATATAAGACATGGTAGTTCTATTATGTGAAGACTTCACCCTGTTTTATATATAAGACATGGTAGTTCTATTATGTGAAGTCTTTACCCTGTTGTATATATAAGACATGGTAGTTCTATTATGTGAAGACTTCACCCTGTTTTATATATAAGACATGGTAGTTCTATTATGTGAAGATTTTACCCTGTTGTATATATAAGACATGGTAGTTCTATTATGTGAAGACTTCACCCTGTTTTATATATAAGACATGGTAGTTCTATTATGTGAAGTCTTTACCCTGTTGTATATATAAGACATGGTAGTTCTATTATGTGAAGACTTTACCCTGTTTTATATATAAGACATGGTAGTTCTATTATGTGAAGTCTTTACCCTGTTGTATATATAAGACATGGTAGTTCTATTATGTGAAGACTTTACCCTGTTTTATATATAAGACATGGTAGTTCTATTATGTGAAGACTTCACCCTGTTTTATATATAAGACATGGTAGTTCTATTATGTGAAGCCTTAACCCTGTTGTATATATAAGACATGGTAGTTCTATTATGTGAAGTCTTCACCCTGTTGTATATATAAGACATGGTAGTTCTATTATGTGAAGACTTAACCCTGTTGTATATATAAGACATGGTAGTTCTATTATGTGAAGTCTTTACCCTGTTGTATATATAAGACATGGTAGTTCTATTATGTGAAGCCTTAACCCTGTTTTATATATAAGACATGGTAGTTCTATTATGTGAAGACTTTACCCTGTTTTATATATAAGACATGGTAGTTCTATTATGTGAAGACTTCACCCTGTTTTATATATAAGACATGGTAGTTCTATTATGTGAAGCCTTAACCCTGTTGTATATATAAGACATGGTAGTTCTATTATGTGAAGTCTTCACCCTGTTGTATATATAAGACATGGTAGTTCTATTATGTGAAGACTTAACCCTGTTGTATATATAAGACATGGTAGTTCTATTATGTGAAGCCTTCACCCTGTTGTATATGTAAGACATGGTAGTTCTATTATGTGAAGACTTCACCCTGTTGTATATATAAGACATGGTAGTTCTATTATGTGAAGACTTCACCCTGTTGTATATGTAAGACATGGTAGTTCTATTATGTGAAGACTTTACCCTGTTGTATATATAAGACATGGTAGTTCTATTATGTGAAGTCTTAACCCTGTTTTATATATAAGACATGGTAGTTCTATTATGTGAAGACTTCACCCTGTTGTATATGTAAGACATGGTAGTTCTATTATGTGAAGACTTTACCCTGTTGTATATATAAGACATGGTAGTTCTATTATGTGAAGCCTTAACCCTGTTTTATATATAAGACATGGTAGTTCTATTATGTGAAGTCTTAACCCTGTTTTATATATAAGACATGGTAGTTCTATTATGTGAAGACTTCACCCTGTTGTATATATAAGACATGGTAGTTCTATTATGTGAAGTCTTAACCCTGTTTTATATATAAGACAAGGTAGTTCTATTATGTGAAGACTTTACCCTGTTTTATATATAAGACATGGTAGTTTTATTATGTGAAGACTTTACCCTGTTGTATATATAAGACATGGTAGTTCTATTATGTGAAGCCTTAACCCTGTTTTATATATAAGACATGGTAGTTCTATTATGTGAAGTCTTAACCCTGTTTTATATATAAGACATGGTAGTTCTATTATGTGAAGACTTCACCCTGTTTTATATATAAGACATGGTAGTTCTATTATGTGAAGACTTTATCCTGTTTTATATATAAGACAAGGTAGTTCTATTATGTGAAGACTTTACCCTGTTGTATATATAAGACATGGTAGTTCTATTATGTGAAGTCTTAACCCTGTTTTATATATAAGACATGGTAGTTCTATTATGTGAAGTCTTAACCCTGTTGTATATATAAGACATGGTAGTTCTATTATGTGAAGATTTTGCCCTATTGTATATATAAGACATGGTAGTTCTATTATGTGAATACTTTATCCTGTTTTATATATAAGACATGGTAGTTCTATTATGTGAAGATTTTGCCCTATTGTATATATAAGACATGGTAGTTCTATTATGTGAAGTCTTAACCCTGTTTTATATATAAGACATGGTAGTTCTATTATGTGAAGTCTTAACCCTGTTGTATATATAAGACATGGTAGTTCTATTATGTGAAGACTTCACTCTGTTTTATATATAAGACATGGTAGTTCTATTATGTGAAGACTTTACCCTGTTGTATATATAAGACATGGTAGTTCTATTATGTGAAGATTTTGCCCTATTGTATATATAAGACATGGTAGTTCTATTATGTGAAGACTTTACCCTGTTTTATATATAAGACATGGTAGTTCTATTATGTGACGTTTTCACCCTGTTTTATATATAAGACATGGTAGTTCTATTATGTGAAGACTTTATCCTGTTTTATATATAAGACAAGGTAGTTCTATTATGTGAAGACTTTACCCTGTTGTATATATAAGACATGGTAGTTCTATTATGTGAAGTCTTAACCCTGTTGTATATATAAGACATGGTAGTTCTATTATGTGAAGATTTTACCCTATTGTATATATAAGACATGGTAGTTCTATTATGTGAAGACTTTACCCTGTTGTATATATAAGACATGGTAGTTCTATTATGTGAAGCCTTAACCCTGTTTTATATATAAGACATGGTAGTTCTATTATGTGAAGTCTTAACCCTGTTGTATATATAAGACATGGTAGTTCTATTATGTGAAGATTTTGCCCTGTTTTATATATAAGACGTGGTAGTTCTATTATGTGAAGTCTTAACCCTGTTTTATATATAAGACATGGTAGTTCTATTATGTGAAGACTTTACCCTGTTGTATATATAAGACATGGTAGTTCTATTATGTGAAGTCTTAACCCTGTTTTATATATAAGACAAGGTAGTTCTATTATGTGAAGTCTTAACCCTGTTTTATATATAAGACATGGTAGTTCTATTATGTGAAGATTTTACCCTATTGTATATATAAGACATGGTAGTTCTATTATGTGAATACTTTACCTTGTTTTATATATAAGACATGGTAGTTCTATTATGTGAATACTTTACCTTGTTTTATATATAAGACATGGTAGTTCTATTATGTGAAGTCTTAACCCTGTTGTATATATAAGACATGGTAGTTCTATTATGTGAAGTCTTTACCCTGTTGTATATATAAGACATGGTAGTTCTATTATGTGAAGTCTTAACCCTGTTGTATATATAAGACATGGTAGTTCTATTTTGTGAAGACTTCACCCTATTGTATATATAAGACATGGTAGTTCTATTATGTGAAGATTTTACCCTATTGTATATATAAGGCATGGTAGTTCTATTATGTGAAGTCTTTACCCTGTTGTATATATAAGACATGGTAGTTCTATTATGTGAATACTTTACCCTGTTTTATATATAAGACATGGTAGTTCTACTATGTGACGTTTTCACCCTGTTTTATATATAAGACAAGGTAGTTCTATTATGTGAAGTCTTAACCCTGTTGTATATATAAGACATGGTAGTTCTATTATGTGAAGATTTTACCCTGTTGTATATATAAGACATGGTAGTTCTATTATGTGAAGACTTTATCCTGTTTTATATATAAGACAAGGTAGTTCTATTATGTGAAGACTTTACCCTGTTGTATATATAAGACATGGTAGTTCTATTATGTGAAGTCTTAACCCTGTTGTATATATAAGACATGGTAGTTCTATTATGTGAAGATTTTGCCCTATTGTATATATAAGACATGGTAGTTCTATTATGTGAATACTTTACCCTGTTTTATATATAAGACATGGTAGTTCTATTATGTGAAGACTTCACTCTGTTTTATATATAAGACATGGTAGTTTTATTATGTGAAGACTTCACCCTGTTTTATATATAAGACATGGTAGTTCTATTATGTGACGTCTTAACCCTGTTGTATATATAAGACATGGTAGTTCTATTATGTGAAGATTTTACCCTATTGTATATATAAGACATGGTAGTTCTATTATGTGAATACTTTACCCTGTTTTATATATAAGACATGGTAGTTCTATTATGTGAAGTCTTAACCCTGTTTTATATATAAGACATGGTAGTTCTATTATGTGAAGACTTTACCCTGTTGTATATATAAGACATGGTAGTTCTATTATGTGAAGTCTTAACCCTGTTGTATATATAAGACATGGTAGTTCTATTATGTGAAGTCTTAACCCTGTTTTATATATAAGACATGGTAGTTCTATTATGTGAAGTCTTTACCCTGTTGTATATATAAGACATGGTAGTTCTATTATGTGAATACTTTACCCTGTTGTATATATAAGACATGGTAGTTCTATTATGTGAAGTCTTAACCCTGTTTTATATATAAGACATGGTAGTTCTATTATGTGAAGACTTAACCCTGTTGTATATATAAGACATGGTAGTTCTATTATGTGAAGTCTTAACCCTGTTGTATATATAAGACATGGTAGTTCTATTATGTGAAGTCTTAACCCTGTTGTATATATAAGACATGGTAGTTCTATTATGTGAAGTCTTAACCCTGTTTTATATATAAGACATGGTAGTTCTATTATGTGAAGTCTTTACCCTGTTGTATATATAAGACATGGTAGTTCTATTATGTGAATACTTTACCCTGTTTTATATATAAGACATGGTAGTTCTATTATGTGAAGACTTTATCCTGTTTTATATATAAGACAAGGTAGTTCTATTATGTGAAGTCTTTACCCTGTTGTATATATAAGACATGGTAGTTCTATTATGTGAAGTCTTAACCCTGTTGTATATATAAGACATGGTAGTTCTATTATGTGAAGATTTTGCCCTATTGTATATATAAGACAAGGTAGTTCTATTATGTGAAGTCTTAACCCTGTTTTATATATAAGACATGGTAGTTCTATTATGTGAAGTCTTAACCCTGTTTTATATATAAGACATGGTAGTTCTATTATGTGAAGTCTTAACCCTGTTGTATATATAAGACATGGTAGTTCTATTATGTGAAGATTTTACCCTATTGTATATATAAGACATGGTAGTTCTATTATGTGAATACTTTACCCTGTTTTATATATAAGACATGGTAGTTCTATTATGTGAAGACTTTACCCTATTGTATATATAAGACATGGTAGTTCTATTATGTGAAGACTTTACCCTGTTGTATATATAAGACATGGTAGTTCTATTATGTGAAGTCTTAACCCTGTTGTATATATAAGACATGGTAGTTCTATTATGTGAAGTCTTAACCCTGTTTTATATATAAGACATGGTAGTTCTATTATGTGAAGTCTTAACCCTGTTGTATATATAAGACATGGTAGTTCTATTATGTGAAGATTTTACCCTATTGTATATATAAGACATGGTAGTTCTATTATGTGAATACTTTACCCTGTTGTATATATAAGACATGGTAGTTCTATTATGTGAAGTCTTAACCCTGTTTTATATATAAGACATGGTAGTTCTATTATGTGAAGTCTTAACCCTGTTTTATATATAAGACATGGTAGTTCTATTATGTGAATACTTTACCCTGTTTTATATATAAGACATGGTAGTTCTATTATGTGAAGTCTTTACCCTGTTTTATATATAAGACATGGTAGTTCTATTATGTGAAGACTTTACCCTGTTGTATATATAAGACATGGTAGTTCTATTATGTGAAGACTTCACCCTGTTTTATATATAAGACATGGTAGTTCTATTATGTGAAGACTTTACCCTGTTGTATATATGAGACATGGTAGTTCTATTATGTGAAGTCTTAACCCTGTTTTATATATAAGACATGGTAGTTCTATTATGTGAAGACTTCACCCTGTTTTATATATAAGACATGGTAGTTCTATTATGTGAAGTCTTAACCCTGTTTTATATATAAGACATGGTAGTTCTATTATGTGAAGTCTTAACCCTGTTTTATATATAAGACATGGTAGTTCTATTATGTGAAGACTTTACCCTGTTGTATATATAAGACATGGTAGTTCTATTATGTGAAGTCTTAACCCTGTTTTATATATAAGACATGGTAGTTCTATTATGTGAAGACTTCACCCTGTTGTATATATAAGACATGGTAGTTCTATTATGTGAAGTCTTAACCCTGTTGTATATATAAGACATGGTAGTTCTATTTTGTGAAGTCTTAACCCTGTTTTATATATAAGACATGGTAGTTCTATTATGTGAAGTCTTAACCCTGTTGTATATATAAGACATGGTAGTTCTATTTTGTGAAGTCTTAACCCTGTTTTATATATAAGACATGGTAGTTCTATTATGTGAAGTCTTAACCCTGTTTTATATATAAGACATGGTAGTTCTATTATGTGAAGTCTTTACCCTGTTTTATATATAAGACATGGTAGTTCTATTATGTGAAGACTTCACCCTGTTTTATATATAAGACATGGTAGTTCTATTATGTGAAGTCTTAACCCTGTTTTATATATAAGACATGGTAGTTCTATTATGTGAAGTCTTAACCCTGTTTTATATATAAGACATGGTAGTTCTATTATGTGAAGTCTTTACCCTGTTTTATATATAAGACATGGTAGTTCTATTATGTGAAGTCTTTACCCTGTTTTATATATAAGACATGGTAGTTCTATTATGTGAAGTCTTAACCCTGTTGTATATATAAGACATGGTAGTTCTATTATGTGAAGACTTCACCCTATTGTATATATAAGACATGGTAGTTCTATTATGTGAAGCCTTAACCCTGTTTTATATATAAGACATGGTAGTTCTATTATGTGAAGTCTTTACCCTGTTGTATATATAAGACATGGTAGTTCTATTATGTGAAGTCTTAACCCTGTTGTATATATAAGACATGGTAGTTCTATTATGTGAAGACTTCACCCTATTGTATATATAAGACATGGTAGTTCTATTATGTGAAGCCTTAACCCTGTTTTATATATAAGACATGGTAGTTCTATTATGTGAAGTCTTAACCCTGTTTTATATATAAGACATGGTAGTTCTATTATGTGAAGTCTTAACCCTGTTTTATATATAAGACATGGTAGTTCTATTATGTGAAGACTTTACCCTGTTGTATATATAAGACATGGTAGTTCTATTATGTGAAGTCTTAACCCTGTTGTATATATAAGACATGGTAGTTCTATTATGTGAAGTCTTAACCCTGTTGTATATATAAGACATGGTAGTTCTATTATGTGAAGACTTCACCCTGTTTTATATATAAGACATGGTAGTTCTATTATGTGAAGTCTTTACCCTGTTTTATATATAAGACATGGTAGTTCTATTATGTGAAGTCTTAACCCTGTTGTATATATAAGACATGGTAGTTCTATTATGTGAAGACTTCACCCTATTGTATATATAAGACATGGTAGTTCTATTATGTGAAGCCTTAACCCTGTTTTATATATAAGACATGGTAGTTCTATTATGTGAAGTCTGAACCCTGTTTTATATATAAGACATGGTAGTTCTATTATGTGAAGTCTTAACCCTGTTTTATATATAAGACATGGTAGTTCTATTATGTGAAGTCTTAACCCTGTTGTATATATAAGACATGGTAGTTCTATTATGTGAAGACTTCACCCTGTTTTATATATAAGACATGGTAGTTCTATTATGTGAAGTCTTTACCCTGTTGTATATATAAGACATGGTAGTTCTATTATGTGAAGACTTCACCCTGTTTTATATATAAGACATGGTAGTTCTATTATGTGAAGATTTTACCCTGTTGTATATATAAGACATGGTAGTTCTATTATGTGAAGACTTCACCCTGTTTTATATATAAGACATGGTAGTTCTATTATGTGAAGTCTTTACCCTGTTGTATATATAAGACATGGTAGTTCTATTATGTGAAGACTTTACCCTGTTTTATATATAAGACATGGTAGTTCTATTATGTGAAGTCTTTACCCTGTTGTATATATAAGACATGGTAGTTCTATTATGTGAAGACTTTACCCTGTTTTATATATAAGACATGGTAGTTCTATTATGTGAAGACTTCACCCTGTTTTATATATAAGACATGGTAGTTCTATTATGTGAAGCCTTAACCCTGTTGTATATATAAGACATGGTAGTTCTATTATGTGAAGTCTTCACCCTGTTGTATATATAAGACATGGTAGTTCTATTATGTGAAGACTTAACCCTGTTGTATATATAAGACATGGTAGTTCTATTATGTGAAGTCTTTACCCTGTTGTATATATAAGACATGGTAGTTCTATTATGTGAAGCCTTAACCCTGTTTTATATATAAGACATGGTAGTTCTATTATGTGAAGACTTTACCCTGTTTTATATATAAGACATGGTAGTTCTATTATGTGAAGACTTCACCCTGTTTTATATATAAGACATGGTAGTTCTATTATGTGAAGCCTTAACCCTGTTGTATATATAAGACATGGTAGTTCTATTATGTGAAGTCTTCACCCTGTTGTATATATAAGACATGGTAGTTCTATTATGTGAAGACTTAACCCTGTTGTATATATAAGACATGGTAGTTCTATTATGTGAAGCCTTCACCCTGTTGTATATGTAAGACATGGTAGTTCTATTATGTGAAGACTTCACCCTGTTGTATATATAAGACATGGTAGTTCTATTATGTGAAGACTTCACCCTGTTGTATATGTAAGACATGGTAGTTCTATTATGTGAAGACTTTACCCTGTTGTATATATAAGACATGGTAGTTCTATTATGTGAAGTCTTAACCCTGTTTTATATATAAGACATGGTAGTTCTATTATGTGAAGACTTCACCCTGTTGTATATGTAAGACATGGTAGTTCTATTATGTGAAGACTTTACCCTGTTGTATATATAAGACATGGTAGTTCTATTATGTGAAGCCTTAACCCTGTTTTATATATAAGACATGGTAGTTCTATTATGTGAAGTCTTAACCCTGTTTTATATATAAGACATGGTAGTTCTATTATGTGAAGACTTCACCCTGTTGTATATATAAGACATGGTAGTTCTATTATGTGAAGTCTTAACCCTGTTTTATATATAAGACAAGGTAGTTCTATTATGTGAAGACTTTACCCTGTTTTATATATAAGACATGGTAGTTCTATTATGTGAAGACTTTACCCTGTTGTATATATAAGACATGGTAGTTCTATTATGTGAAGCCTTAACCCTGTTTTATATATAAGACATGGTAGTTCTATTATGTGAAGTCTTAACCCTGTTTTATATATAAGACATGGTAGTTCTATTATGTGAAGACTTCACCCTGTTTTATATATAAGACATGGTAGTTCTATTATGTGAAGACTTTATCCTGTTTTATATATAAGACAAGGTAGTTCTATTATGTGAAGACTTTACCCTGTTGTATATATAAGACATGGTAGTTCTATTATGTGAAGTCTTAACCCTGTTTTATATATAAGACATGGTAGTTCTATTATGTGAAGTCTTAACCCTGTTGTATATATAAGACATGGTAGTTCTATTATGTGAAGATTTTGCCCTATTGTATATATAAGACATGGTAGTTCTATTATGTGAATACTTTATCCTGTTTTATATATAAGACATGGTAGTTCTATTATGTGAAGATTTTGCCCTATTGTATATATAAGACATGGTAGTTCTATTATGTGAAGTCTTAACCCTGTTTTATATATAAGACATGGTAGTTCTATTATGTGAAGTCTTAACCCTGTTGTATATATAAGACATGGTAGTTCTATTATGTGAAGACTTCACTCTGTTTTATATATAAGACATGGTAGTTCTATTATGTGAAGACTTTACCCTGTTGTATATATAAGACATGGTAGTTCTATTATGTGAAGATTTTGCCCTATTGTATATATAAGACATGGTAGTTCTATTATGTGAAGACTTTACCCTGTTTTATATATAAGACATGGTAGTTCTATTATGTGACGTTTTCACCCTGTTTTATATATAAGACATGGTAGTTCTATTATGTGAAGACTTTATCCTGTTTTATATATAAGACAAGGTAGTTCTATTATGTGAAGACTTTACCCTGTTGTATATATAAGACATGGTAGTTCTATTATGTGAAGTCTTAACCCTGTTGTATATATAAGACATGGTAGTTCTATTATGTGAAGATTTTACCCTATTGTATATATAAGACATGGTAGTTCTATTATGTGAAGACTTTACCCTGTTGTATATATAAGACATGGTAGTTCTATTATGTGAAGCCTTAACCCTGTTTTATATATAAGACATGGTAGTTCTATTATGTGAAGTCTTAACCCTGTTGTATATATAAGACATGGTAGTTCTATTATGTGAAGATTTTGCCCTGTTTTATATATAAGACGTGGTAGTTCTATTATGTGAAGTCTTAACCCTGTTTTATATATAAGACATGGTAGTTCTATTATGTGAAGACTTTACCCTGTTGTATATATAAGACATGGTAGTTCTATTATGTGAAGTCTTAACCCTGTTTTATATATAAGACAAGGTAGTTCTATTATGTGAAGTCTTAACCCTGTTTTATATATAAGACATGGTAGTTCTATTATGTGAAGATTTTACCCTATTGTATATATAAGACATGGTAGTTCTATTATGTGAATACTTTACCTTGTTTTATATATAAGACATGGTAGTTCTATTATGTGAATACTTTACCTTGTTTTATATATAAGACATGGTAGTTCTATTATGTGAAGTCTTAACCCTGTTGTATATATAAGACATGGTAGTTCTATTATGTGAAGTCTTTACCCTGTTGTATATATAAGACATGGTAGTTCTATTATGTGAAGTCTTAACCCTGTTGTATATATAAGACATGGTAGTTCTATTTTGTGAAGACTTCACCCTATTGTATATATAAGACATGGTAGTTCTATTATGTGAAGATTTTACCCTATTGTATATATAAGACATGGTAGTTCTATTATGTGAAGTCTTTACCCTGTTGTATATATAAGACATGGTAGTTCTATTATGTGAATACTTTACCCTGTTTTATATATAAGACATGGTAGTTCTACTATGTGACGTTTTCACCCTGTTTTATATATAAGACAAGGTAGTTCTATTATGTGAAGTCTTAACCCTGTTGTATATATAAGACATGGTAGTTCTATTATGTGAAGATTTTACCCTGTTGTATATATAAGACATGGTAGTTCTATTATGTGAAGACTTTATCCTGTTTTATATATAAGACAAGGTAGTTCTATTATGTGAAGACTTTACCCTGTTGTATATATAAGACATGGTAGTTCTATTATGTGAAGTCTTAACCCTGTTGTATATATAAGACATGGTAGTTCTATTATGTGAAGATTTTGCCCTATTGTATATATAAGACATGGTAGTTCTATTATGTGAATACTTTACCCTGTTTTATATATAAGACATGGTAGTTCTATTATGTGAAGACTTCACTCTGTTTTATATATAAGACATGGTAGTTTTATTATGTGAAGACTTCACCCTGTTTTATATATAAGACATGGTAGTTCTATTATGTGAAGTCTTAACCCTGTTGTATATATAAGACATGGTAGTTCTATTATGTGAAGATTTTACCCTATTGTATATATAAGACATGGTAGTTCTATTATGTGAATACTTTACCCTGTTTTATATATAAGACATGGTAGTTCTATTATGTGAAGTCTTAACCCTGTTTTATATATAAGACATGGTAGTTCTATTATGTGAAGACTTTACCCTGTTGTATATATAAGACATGGTAGTTCTATTATGTGAAGTCTTAACCCTGTTGTATATATAAGACATGGTAGTTCTATTATGTGAAGTCTTAACCCTGTTTTATATATAAGACATGGTAGTTCTATTATGTGAAGTCTTTACCCTGTTGTATATATAAGACATGGTAGTTCTATTATGTGAATACTTTACCCTGTTGTATATATAAGACATGGTAGTTCTATTATGTGAAGTCTTAACCCTGTTTTATATATAAGACATGGTAGTTCTATTATGTGAAGACTTAACCCTGTTGTATATATAAGACATGGTAGTTCTATTATGTGAAGTCTTAACCCTGTTGTATATATAAGACATGGTAGTTCTATTATGTGAAGTCTTAACCCTGTTGTATATATAAGACATGGTAGTTCTATTATGTGAAGTCTTAACCCTGTTTTATATATAAGACATGGTAGTTCTATTATGTGAAGTCTTTACCCTGTTGTATATATAAGACATGGTAGTTCTATTATGTGAATACTTTACCCTGTTTTATATATAAGACATGGTAGTTCTATTATGTGAAGACTTTATCCTGTTTTATATATAAGACAAGGTAGTTCTATTATGTGAAGACTTTACCCTGTTGTATATATAAGACATGGTAGTTCTATTATGTGAAGTCTTAACCCTGTTGTATATATAAGACATGGTAGTTCTATTATGTGAAGATTTTGCCCTATTGTATATATAAGACAAGGTAGTTCTATTATGTGAAGTCTTAACCCTGTTTTATATATAAGACATGGTAGTTCTATTATGTGAAGTCTTAACCCTGTTTTATATATAAGACATGGTAGTTCTATTATGTGAAGTCTTAACCCTGTTGTATATATAAGACATGGTAGTTCTATTATGTGAAGATTTTACCCTATTGTATATATAAGACATGGTAGTTCTATTATGTGAATACTTTACCCTGTTTTATATATAAGACATGGTAGTTCTATTATGTGAAGACTTTACCCTATTGTATATATAAGACATGGTAGTTCTATTATGTGAAGACTTTACCCTGTTGTATATATAAGACATGGTAGTTCTATTATGTGAAGTCTTAACCCTGTTGTATATATAAGACATGGTAGTTCTATTATGTGAAGTCTTAACCCTGTTTTATATATAAGACATGGTAGTTCTATTATGTGAAGTCTTAACCCTGTTGTATATATAAGACATGGTAGTTCTATTATGTGAAGATTTTACCCTATTGTATATATAAGACATGGTAGTTCTATTATGTGAATACTTTACCCTGTTGTATATATAAGACATGGTAGTTCTATTATGTGAAGTCTTAACCCTGTTTTATATATAAGACATGGTAGTTCTATTATGTGAAGTCTTAACCCTGTTTTATATATAAGACATGGTAGTTCTATTATGTGAATACTTTACCCTGTTTTATATATAAGACATGGTAGTTCTATTATGTGAAGTCTTTACCCTGTTTTATATATAAGACATGGTAGTTCTATTATGTGAAGACTTTACCCTATTGTATATATAAGACATGGTAGTTCTATTATGTGAAGTCTTAACCCTGTTGTATATATAAGACATGGTAGTTCTATTATGTGAAGTCTTTACCCTGTTGTATATATAAGACAAGGTAGTTCTATTATGTGAAGTCTTAACCCTGTTGTATATATAAGACATGGTAGTTCTATTATGTGAAGTCTTTACCCTGTTGTATATATAAGACAAGGTAGTTCTATTATGTGAAGTCTTAACCCTATTGTATATATAAGACATGGTAGTTCTATTATGTGAATACTTTACCCTGTTTTATATATAAGACATGGTAGTTCTATTATGTGAAGACTTTACCCTGTTGTATATATAAGACATGGTAGTTCTATTATGTGAAGTCTTAACCCTGTTTTATATATAAGACATGGTAGTTCTATTATGTGAAGATTTTACCCTGTTGTATATATAAGACATGGTAGTTCTATTATGTGAAGTCTTAACCGTGTTTTATATATAAGACAAGGTAGTTCTATTATGTGAAGTCTTAACCCTGTTGTATATATAAGACATGGTAGTTCTATTATGTGAAGTCTTTACCCTGTTGTATATATAAGACAAGGTAGTTCTATTATGTGAAGTCTTAACCCTGTTGTATATATAAGACATGGTAGTTCTATTATGTGAAGATTTTACCCTGTTGTATATATAAGACATGGTAGTTCTATTATGTGAAGTCTTAACCCTGTTTTATATATAAGACAAGGTAGTTCTATTATGTGAAGTCTTAACCCTGTTTTATATATAAGACATGGTAGTTCTATTATGTGAAGATTTTACCCTATTGTATATATAAGACATGGTAGTTCTATTATGTGAATACTTTACCCTGTTTTATATATAAGACATGGTAGTTCTATTATGTGAAGATTTTACCCTGTTGTATATATAAGACATGGTAGTTCTATTATGTGAATACTTTACCCTGTTTTATATATAAGACATGGTAGTTCTATTATGTGAAGTCTTAACCCTGTTTTATATATAAGACATGGTAGTTCTATTATGTGAAGACTTTACCCTGTTGTATATATAAGACATGGTAGTTCTATTATGTGAAGATTTTACCCTATTGTATATATAAGACAAGGTAGTTCTATTATGTGAATACTTTACCCTGTTTTATATATAAGACATGGTAGTTCTATTATGTGACGTTTTCACCCTGTTTTATATATAAGACATGGTAGTTCTATTATGTGAAGATTTTACCCTATTGTATATATAAGACATGGTAGTTCTATTATGTGAATACTTTACCCTGTTTTATATATAAGACATGGTAGTTCTATTATGTGAAGACTTAACCCTGTTTTATATATAAGACATGGTAGTTCTATTATGTGAAGACTTTACCCTGTTGTATATATAAGACATGGTAGTTCTATTATGTGAATACTTTACCCTGTTTTATATATAAGACATGGTAGTTCTATTATGTGACGTTTTCACCCTGTTTTATATATAAGACATGGTAGTTCTATTATGTGAAGATTTTACCCTATTGTATATATAAGACATGGTAGTTCTATTATGTGAATACTTTACCCTGTTTTATATATAAGACATGGTAGTTCTATTATGTGACGTTTTCACCCTGTTTTATATATAAGACATGGTAGTTCTATTATGTGAAGATTTTACCCTATTGTATATATAAGACATGGTAGTTCTATTATGTGAAGACTTTATCCTGTTTTATATATAAGACAAGGTAGTTCTATTATGTGAAGACTTTACCCTGTTGTATATATAAGACATGGTAGTTCTATTATGTGAATACTTTACCCTGTTTTATATATAAGACATGGTAGTTCTATTATGTGAAGTCTTAACCCTGTTGTATATATAAGACATGGTAGTTCTATTATGTGAAGTCTTTACCCTATTGTATATATAAGACATGGTAGTTCTATTATGTGAATACTTTACCCTGTTTTATATATAAGACATGGTAGTTCTATTATGTGAAGTCTTAACCCTGTTTTATATATAAGACATGGTAGTTCTATTATGTGAAGTCTTAACCCTGTTGTATATATAAGACATGGTAGTTCTATTATGTGACGTTTTCACCCTGTTTTATATATAAGACATGGTAGTTCTATTATGTGAAGATTTTACCCTATTGTATATATAAGACATGGTAGTTCTATTATGTGAATACTTTATCCTGTTTTATATATAAGACAAGGTAGTTCTATTATGTGAAGACTTTACCCTGTTGTATATATAAGACATGGTAGTTCTATTATGTGAAGACTTTACCCTGTTTTATATATAAGACATGGTAGTTCTATTATGTGACGTTTTCACCCTGTTTTATATATAAGACATGGTAGTTCTATTATGTGAAGACTTTATCCTGTTTTATATATAAGACAAGGTAGTTCTATTATGTGAAGACTTTACCCTATTGTATATATAAGACATGGTAGTTCTATTATGTGAATACTTTATCCTGTTTTATATATAAGACATGGTAGTTCTATTATGTGACGTTTTCACCCTGTTTTATATATAAGACATGGTAGTTCTATTATGTGAAGATTTTACCCTATTGTATATATAAGACATGGTAGTTCTATTATGTGAATACTTTATCCTGTTTTATATATAAGACAAGGTAGTTCTATTATGTGAAGACTTTACCCTGTTGTATATATAAGACATGGTAGTTCTATTATGTGAAGTCTTAACCCTGTTGTATATATAAGACATGGTAGTTCTATTATGTGAAGATTTTACCCTATTGTATATATAAGACATGGTAGTTCTATTATGTGAAGTCTTAACCCTGTTTTATATATAAGACATGGTAGTTCTATTATGTGAAGTCTTAACCCTGTTGTATATATAAGACATGGTAGTTCTATTATGTGAATACTTTACCCTGTTTTATATATAAGACATGGTAGTTCTATTATGTGAAGTCTTAACCCTGTTTTATATATGAGACATGGTAGTTCTATTATGTGAAGACTTCACCCTGTTGTATATATAAGACATGGTAGTTCTATTATGTGAAGTCTTCACCCTGTTGTATATATAAGACATGGTAGTTCTATTATGTGAAGTCTTAACCCTGTTGTATATATAAGACATGGTAGTTCTATTATGTGAAGACTTTATTCTGTTGTATATATAAGACATGGTAGTTCTATTATGTGAAGTCTTAACCCTGTTTTATATATAAGACATGGTAGTTCTATTATGTGACGTTTTCACCCTGTTTTATATATAAGACATGGTAGTTCTATTATGTGAAGATTTTACCCTATTGTATATATAAGACATGGTAGTTCTATTATGTGAAGACTTTACCCTGTTGTATATATAAGACATGGTAGTTCTATTATGTGAAGCCTTAACCCTGTTTTATATATAAGACATGGTAGTTCTATTATGTGAAGTCTTAACCCTGTTTTATATATAAGACATGGTAGTTCTATTATGTGAAGATTTTACCCTATTGTATATATAAGACATGGTAGTTCTATTATGTTAAGTCTTTACCCTGTTTTATATATAAGACATGGTAGTTCTATTATGTGAAGACTTCACCCTGTTGTATATATAAGACATGGTAGTTCTATTATGTGAAGTCTTAACCCTGTTGTATATATAAGACATGGTAGTTCTATTTTGTGAAGTCTTAACCCTGTTTTATATATAAGACATGGTAGTTCTATTATGTGAAGTCTTAACCCTGTTGTATATATAAGACATGGTAGTTCTATTTTGTGAAGTCTTAACCCTGTTTTATATATAAGACATGGTAGTTCTATTATGTGAAGTCTTAACCCTGTTTTATATATAAGACATGGTAGTTCTATTATGTGAAGCCTTAACCCTGTTTTATATATAAGACATGGTAGTTCTATTATGTGAAGTCTTTACCCTGTTGTATATATAAGACATGGTAGTTCTATTATGTGAAGTCTTAACCCTGTTGTATATATAAGACATGGTAGTTCTATTATGTGAAGTCTTTACCCTGTTGTATATATAAGACATGGTAGTTCTATTATGTGAAGACTTTACCCTGTTGTATATATAAGACATGGTAGTTCTATTATGTGAAGTCTTAACCCTGTTTTATATATAAGACATGGTAGTTCTATTATGTGAAGACTTCACCCTATTGTATATATAAGACATGGTAGTTCTATTATGTGAAGACTTTACCCTGTTGTATATATGAGACATGGTAGTTCTATTATGTGAAGTCTTAACCCTGTTTTATATATAAGACATGGTAGTTCTATTATGTGAAGACTTCACCCTGTTTTATATATAAGACAAGGTAGTTCTATTATGTGAAGTCTTAACCCTGTTTTATATATAAGACATGGTTGTTCTATTATGTGAAGTCTTTACCCTGTTGTATATATAAGACATGGTAGTTCTATTATGTGAAGTCTTAACCCTGTTTTATATATAAGACATGGTAGTTCTATTTTGTGAAGACTTTACCCTGTTGTATATATAAGACATGGTAGTTCTATTATGTGAAGACTTCACCCTGTTGTATATATAAGACATGGTAGTTCTATTATGTGAAGTCTTAACCCTGTTGTATATATAAGACATGGTAGTTCTATTATGTGAAGTCTTCACCCTGTTGTATATATAAGACATGGTAGTTCTATTATGTGAAGTCTTAACCCTGTTTTATATATAAGACATGGTAGTTCTATTTTGTGAAGACTTTACCCTGTTGTATATATAAGACATGGTAGTTCTATTATGTGAAGTCTTAACCGTGTTTTATATATAAGACATGGTAGTTCTATTATGTGAAGTCTTAACCCTGTTGTATATATAAGACATGGTAGTTCTATTATGTGAAGACTTTACCCTGTTTTATATATAAGACATGGTAGTTCTATTATGTGAAGTCTTAACCCTGTTGTATATATAAGACATGGTAGTTCTATTATGTGAAGACTTTACCCTGTTTTATATATAAGACATGGTAGTTCTATTATGTGAAGTCTTAACCCTGTTTTATATATAAGACATGGTAGTTCTATTATGTGAAGACTTTACCCTGTTGTATATATAAGACATGGTAGTTCTATTATGTGAAGTCTTTACCCTGTTGTATATATAAGACATGGTAGTTCTATTATGTGAAGACTTCACCCTGTTTTATATATAAGACATGGTAGTTCTATTATGTGAAGTCTTTACCCTGTTGTATATATAAGACAAGGTAGTTCTATTATGTGACGTTTTCACCCTGTTTTATATATAAGACATGGTAGTTCTATTATGTGAAGTCTTTACCCTGTTGTATATATAAGACATGGTAGTTCTATTATGTGAAGCCTTAACCCTGTTTTATATATAAGACATGGTAGTTCTATTATGTGAAGTCTTTACCCTGTTGTATATATAAGACATGGTAGTTCTATTATGTGAAGACTTTACCCTGTTGTATATATAAGACATGGTAGTTCTATTATGTGAAGTCTTAACCCTGTTGTATATATAAGACATGGTAGTTCTATTTTGTGAAGACTTCACCCTATTGTATATATAAGACATGGTAGTTCTATTATGTGAAGATTTTACCCTATTGTATATATAAGACATGGTTGTTCTATTATGTGAAGTCTTTACCCTGTTGTATATATAAGACATGGTAGTTCTATTATGTGAATACTTTACCCTGTTTTATATATAAGACATGGTAGTTCTACTATGTGACGTTTTCACCCTGTTTTATATATAAGACAAGGTAGTTCTATTATGTGAAGTCTTAACCCTGTTGTATATATAAGACATGGTAGTTCTATTATGTGAAGATTTTACCCTGTTGTATATATAAGACATGGTAGTTCTATTATGTGAAGACTTTATCCTGTTTTATATATAAGACAAGGTAGTTCTATTATGTGAAGACTTTACCCTGTTGTATATATAAGACATGGTAGTTCTATTATGTGAAGTCTTAACCCTGTTGTATATATAAGACATGGTAGTTCTATTATGTGAAGATTTTGCCCTATTGTATATATAAGACATGGTAGTTCTATTATGTGAATACTTTACCCTGTTTTATATATAAGACATGGTAGTTCTATTATGTGAAGACTTCACTCTGTTTTATATATAAGACATGGTAGTTCTATTATGTGAAGACTTCACCCTGTTTTATATATAAGACATGGTAGTTCTATTATGTGAAGTCTTAACCCTGTTGTATATATAAGACATGGTAGTTCTATTATGTGAAGATTTTACCCTATTGTATATATAAGACATGGTAGTTCTATTATGTGAATACTTTACCCTGTTTTATATATAAGACATGGTAGTTCTATTATGTGAAGTCTTAACCCTGTTTTATATATAAGACATGGTAGTTCTATTATGTGAAGACTTTACCCTGTTGTATATATAAGACATGGTAGTTCTATTATGTGAAGTCTTAACCCTGTTGTATATATAAGACATGGTAGTTCTATTATGTGAAGTCTTAACCCTGTTTTATATATAAGACATGGTAGTTCTATTATGTGAAGTCTTTACCCTGTTGTATATATAAGACATGGTAGTTCTATTATGTGAATACTTTACCCTGTTGTATATATAAGACATGGTAGTTCTATTATGTGAAGTCTTAACCCTGTTTTATATATAAGACATGGTAGTTCTATTATGTGAAGACTTAACCCTGTTGTATATATAAGACATGGTAGTTCTATTATGTGAAGTCTTAACCCTGTTGTATATATAAGACATGGTAGTTCTATTATGTGAAGTCTTAACCCTGTTGTATATATAAGACATGGTAGTTCTATTATGTGAAGTCTTAACCCTGTTTTATATATAAGACATGGTAGTTCTATTATGTGAAGTCTTTACCCTGTTGTATATATAAGACATGGTAGTTCTATTATGTGAATACTTTACCCTGTTTTATATATAAGACATGGTAGTTCTATTATGTGAAGACTTTATCCTGTTTTATATATAAGACAAGGTAGTTCTATTATGTGAAGACTTTACCCTGTTGTATATATAAGACATGGTAGTTCTATTATGTGAAGTCTTAACCCTGTTGTATATATAAGACATGGTAGTTCTATTATGTGAAGATTTTGCCCTATTGTATATATAAGACAAGGTAGTTCTATTATGTGAAGTCTTAACCCTGTTTTATATATAAGACATGGTAGTTCTATTATGTGAAGTCTTAACCCTGTTTTATATATAAGACATGGTAGTTCTATTATGTGAAGTCTTAACCCTGTTGTATATATAAGACATGGTAGTTCTATTATGTGAAGATTTTGCCCTATTGTATATATAAGACATGGTAGTTCTATTATGTGAAGACTTTACCCTGTTTTATATATAAGACATGGTAGTTCTATTATGTGACGTTTTCACCCTGTTTTATATATAAGACATGGTAGTTCTATTATGTGAAGACTTTATCCTGTTTTATATATAAGACAAGGTAGTTCTATTATGTGAAGACTTTACCCTGTTGTATATATAAGACATGGTAGTTCTATTATGTGAAGTCTTAACCCTGTTGTATATATAAGACATGGTAGTTCTATTATGTGAAGATTTTACCCTATTGTATATATAAGACATGGTAGTTCTATTATGTGAAGACTTTACCCTGTTGTATATATAAGACATGGTAGTTCTATTATGTGAAGCCTTAACCCTGTTTTATATATAAGACATGGTAGTTCTATTATGTGAAGTCTTAACCCTGTTGTATATATAAGACATGGTAGTTCTATTATGTGAAGATTTTACCCTGTTTTATATATAAGACATGGTAGTTCTATTATGTGAAGTCTTAACCCTGTTTTATATATAAGACATGGTAGTTCTATTATGTGAAGACTTTACCCTGTTGTATATATAAGACATGGTAGTTCTATTATGTGAAGTCTTAACCCTGTTTTATATATAAGACAAGGTAGTTCTATTATGTGAAGTCTTAACCCTGTTTTATATATAAGACATGGTAGTTCTATTATGTGAAGATTTTACCCTATTGTATATATAAGACATGGTAGTTCTATTATGTGAATACTTTACCTTGTTTTATATATAAGACATGGTAGTTCTATTATGTGAAGACTTCACCCTGTTTTATATATAAGACATGGTAGTTCTATTATGTGAAGACTTCACCCTGTTGTATATGTAAGACATGGTAGTTCTATTATGTGAAGTCTTAACCCTGTTGTATATATAAGACATGGTAGTTCTATTATGTGAAGTCTTTACCCTGTTGTATATATAAGACATGGTAGTTCTATTATGTGAAGTCTTAACCCTGTTGTATATATAAGACATGGTAGTTCTATTTTGTGAAGACTTCACCCTATTGTATATATAAGACATGGTAGTTCTATTATGTGAAGATTTTACCCTATTGTATATATAAGACATGGTAGTTCTATTATGTGAAGTCTTTACCCTGTTGTATATATAAGACATGGTAGTTCTATTATGTGAATACTTTACCCTGTTTTATATATAAGACATGGTAGTTCTACTATGTGACGTTTTCACCCTGTTTTATATATAAGACAAGGTAGTTCTATTATGTGAAGTCTTAACCCTGTTGTATATATAAGACATGGTAGTTCTATTATGTGAAGATTTTACCCTGTTGTATATATAAGACATGGTAGTTCTATTATGTGAAGACTTTATCCTGTTTTATATATAAGACAAGGTAGTTCTATTATGTGAAGACTTTACCCTGTTGTATATATAAGACATGGTAGTTCTATTATGTGAAGTCTTAACCCTGTTGTATATATAAGACATGGTAGTTCTATTATGTGAAGATTTTGCCCTATTGTATATATAAGACATGGTAGTTCTATTATGTGAATACTTTACCCTGTTTTATATATAAGACATGGTAGTTCTATTATGTGAAGACTTCACTCTGTTTTATATATAAGACATGGTAGTTCTATTATGTGAAGACTTCACCCTGTTTTATATATAAGACATGGTAGTTCTATTATGTGAAGTCTTAACCCTGTTGTATATATAAGACATGGTAGTTCTATTATGTGAAGATTTTACCCTATTGTATATATAAGACATGGTAGTTCTATTATGTGAATACTTTACCCTGTTTTATATATAAGACATGGTAGTTCTATTATGTGAAGTCTTAACCCTGTTTTATATATAAGACATGGTAGTTCTATTATGTGAAGATTTTGCCCTATTGTATATATAAGACAAGGTAGTTCTATTATGTGAAGTCTTAACCCTGTTTTATATATAAGACATGGTAGTTCTATTATGTGAAGTCTTAACCCTGTTTTATATATAAGACATGGTAGTTCTATTATGTGAAGTCTTAACCCTGTTGTATATATAAGACATGGTAGTTCTATTATGTGAAGATTTTACCCTATTGTATATATAAGACATGGTAGTTCTATTATGTGAATACTTTACCCTGTTTTATATATAAGACATGGTAGTTCTATTATGTGAAGACTTTACCCTATTGTATATATAAGACATGGTAGTTCTATTATGTGAAGACTTTACCCTGTTGTATATATAAGACATGGTAGTTCTATTATGTGAAGTCTTAACCCTGTTGTATATATAAGACATGGTAGTTCTATTATGTGAAGTCTTAACCCTGTTTTATATATAAGACATGGTAGTTCTATTATGTGAAGTCTTAACCCTGTTGTATATATAAGACATGGTAGTTCTATTATGTGAAGATTTTACCCTATTGTATATATAAGACATGGTAGTTCTATTATGTGAATACTTTACCCTGTTGTATATATAAGACATGGTAGTTCTATTATGTGAAGTCTTAACCCTGTTTTATATATAAGACATGGTAGTTCTATTATGTGAAGTCTTAACCCTGTTTTATATATAAGACATGGTAGTTCTATTATGTGAATACTTTACCCTGTTTTATATATAAGACATGGTAGTTCTATTATGTGAAGTCTTTACCCTGTTTTATATATAAGACATGGTAGTTCTATTATGTGAAGACTTTACCCTATTGTATATATAAGACATGGTAGTTCTATTATGTGAAGTCTTAACCCTGTTGTATATATAAGACATGGTAGTTCTATTATGTGAAGTCTTTACCCTGTTGTATATATAAGACAAGGTAGTTCTATTATGTGAAGTCTTAACCCTGTTGTATATATAAGACATGGTAGTTCTATTATGTGAAGTCTTTACCCTGTTGTATATATAAGACAAGGTAGTTCTATTATGTGAAGTCTTAACCCTATTGTATATATAAGACATGGTAGTTCTATTATGTGAATACTTTACCCTGTTTTATATATAAGACATGGTAGTTCTATTATGTGAAGACTTTACCCTGTTGTATATATAAGACATGGTAGTTCTATTATGTGAAGTCTTAACCCTGTTTTATATATAAGACATGGTAGTTCTATTATGTGAAGATTTTACCCTGTTGTATATATAAGACATGGTAGTTCTATTATGTGAAGTCTTAACCGTGTTTTATATATAAGACAAGGTAGTTCTATTATGTGAAGTCTTAACCCTGTTGTATATATAAGACATGGTAGTTCTATTATGTGAAGTCTTTACCCTGTTGTATATATAAGACAAGGTAGTTCTATTATGTGAAGTCTTAACCCTGTTGTATATATAAGACATGGTAGTTCTATTATGTGAAGATTTTACCCTGTTGTATATATAAGACATGGTAGTTCTATTATGTGAAGTCTTAACCCTGTTTTATATATAAGACAAGGTAGTTCTATTATGTGAAGTCTTAACCCTGTTTTATATATAAGACATGGTAGTTCTATTATGTGAAGATTTTACCCTATTGTATATATAAGACATGGTAGTTCTATTATGTGAATACTTTACCCTGTTTTATATATAAGACATGGTAGTTCTATTATGTGAAGATTTTACCCTGTTGTATATATAAGACATGGTAGTTCTATTATGTGAATACTTTACCCTGTTTTATATATAAGACATGGTAGTTCTATTATGTGAAGTCTTAACCCTGTTTTATATATAAGACATGGTAGTTCTATTATGTGAAGACTTTACCCTGTTGTATATATAAGACATGGTAGTTCTATTATGTGAAGATTTTACCCTATTGTATATATAAGACAAGGTAGTTCTATTATGTGAATACTTTACCCTGTTTTATATATAAGACATGGTAGTTCTATTATGTGACGTTTTCACCCTGTTTTATATATAAGACATGGTAGTTCTATTATGTGAAGATTTTACCCTATTGTATATATAAGACATGGTAGTTCTATTATGTGAATACTTTACCCTGTTTTATATATAAGACATGGTAGTTCTATTATGTGAAGACTTAACCCTGTTTTATATATAAGACATGGTAGTTCTATTATGTGAAGACTTTACCCTGTTGTATATATAAGACATGGTAGTTCTATTATGTGAATACTTTACCCTGTTTTATATATAAGACATGGTAGTTCTATTATGTGACGTTTTCACCCTGTTTTATATATAAGACATGGTAGTTCTATTATGTGAAGATTTTACCCTATTGTATATATAAGACATGGTAGTTCTATTATGTGAATACTTTACCCTGTTTTATATATAAGACATGGTAGTTCTATTATGTGACGTTTTCACCCTGTTTTATATATAAGACATGGTAGTTCTATTATGTGAAGATTTTACCCTATTGTATATATAAGACATGGTAGTTCTATTATGTGAAGACTTTATCCTGTTTTATATATAAGACAAGGTAGTTCTATTATGTGAAGACTTTACCCTGTTGTATATATAAGACATGGTAGTTCTATTATGTGAATACTTTACCCTGTTTTATATATAAGACATGGTAGTTCTATTATGTGAAGTCTTAACCCTGTTGTATATATAAGACATGGTAGTTCTATTATGTGAAGTCTTTACCCTATTGTATATATAAGACATGGTAGTTCTATTATGTGAATACTTTACCCTGTTTTATATATAAGACATGGTAGTTCTATTATGTGAAGTCTTAACCCTGTTTTATATATAAGACATGGTAGTTCTATTATGTGAAGTCTTAACCCTGTTGTATATATAAGACATGGTAGTTCTATTATGTGACGTTTTCACCCTGTTTTATATATAAGACATGGTAGTTCTATTATGTGAAGATTTTACCCTATTATATATGTAAGACATGGTAGTTCTATTATGTGAATACTTTATCCTGTTTTATATATAAGACAAGGTAGTTCTATTATGTGAAGACTTTACCCTGTTGTATATATAAGACATGGTAGTTCTATTATGTGAAGACTTTACCCTGTTTTATATATAAGACATGGTAGTTCTATTATGTGACGTTTTCACCCTGTTTTATATATAAGACATGGTAGTTCTATTATGTGAAGACTTTATCCTGTTTTATATATAAGACAAGGTAGTTCTATTATGTGAAGACTTTACCCTATTGTATATATAAGACATGGTAGTTCTATTATGTGAATACTTTATCCTGTTTTATATATAAGACAAGGTAGTTCTATTATGTGAAGACTTTACCCTGTTGTATATATAAGACATGGTAGTTCTATTATGTGAAGTCTTAACCCTGTTGTATATATAAGACATGGTAGTTCTATTATGTGAAGATTTTACCCTATTGTATATATAAGACATGGTAGTTCTATTATGTGAAGCCTTAACCCTGTTTTATATATAAGACATGGTAGTTCTATTATGTGACGTTTTCACCCTGTTTTATATATAAGACATGGTAGTTCTATTATGTGAAGATTTTACCCTATTGTATATATAAGACATGGTAGTTCTATTATGTGAATACTTTATCCTGTTTTATATATAAGACAAGGTAGTTCTATTATGTGAAGACTTTACCCTGTTGTATATATAAGACATGGTAGTTCTATTATGTGAAGTCTTAACCCTGTTGTATATATAAGACATGGTAGTTCTATTATGTGAAGATTTTACCCTATTGTATATATAAGACATGGTAGTTCTATTTTGTGAAGTCTTAACCCTGTTGTATATATAAGACATGGTAGTTCTATTATGTGAAGATTTTACCCTATTGTATATATAAGACATGGTAGTTCTATTATGTGAAGCCTTAACCCTGTTTTATATATAAGACATGGTAGTTCTATTATGTGACGTTTTCACCCTGTTTTATATATAAGACATGGTAGTTCTATTATGTGAAGATTTTACCCTATTATATATGTAAGACATGGTAGTTCTATTATGTGAATACTTTATCCTGTTTTATATATAAGACAAGGTAGTTCTATTATGTGAAGACTTTACCCTGTTGTATATATAAGACATGGTAGTTCTATTATGTGAAGACTTTACCCTGTTTTATATATAAGACATGGTAGTTCTATTATGTGACGTTTTCACCCTGTTTTATATATAAGACATGGTAGTTCTATTATGTGAAGACTTTATCCTGTTTTATATATAAGACAAGGTAGTTCTATTATGTGAAGACTTTACCCTATTGTATATATAAGACATGGTAGTTCTATTATGTGAATACTTTATCCTGTTTTATATATAAGACAAGGTAGTTCTATTATGTGAAGACTTTACCCTGTTGTATATATAAGACATGGTAGTTCTATTATGTGAAGTCTTAACCCTGTTGTATATATAAGACATGGTAGTTCTATTATGTGAAGATTTTACCCTATTGTATATATAAGACATGGTAGTTCTATTATGTGAAGCCTTAACCCTGTTTTATATATAAGTCATGGTAGTTCTATTATGTGACGTTTTCACCCTGTTTTATATATAAGACATGGTAGTTCTATTATGTGAAGATTTTACCCTATTGTATATATAAGACATGGTAGTTCTATTATGTGAATACTTTATCCTGTTTTATATATAAGACAAGGTAGTTCTATTATGTGAAGTCTTAACCCTGTTTTATATATAAGACATGGTAGTTCTATTATGTGAAGACTTCACCCTGTTGTATATATAAGACATGGTAGTTCTATTATGTGAAGTCTTAACCCTGTTGTATATATAAGACATGGTAGTTCTATTTTGTGAAGTCTTAACCCTGTTTTATATATAAGACATGGTAGTTCTATTATGTGAAGTCTTAACCCTGTTGTATATATAAGACATGGTAGTTCTATTTTGTGAAGTCTTAACCCTGTTTTATATATAAGACATGGTAGTTCTATTATGTGAAGTCTTAACCCTGTTTTATATATAAGACATGGTAGTTCTATTATGTGAAGTCTTTACCCTGTTTTATATATAAGACATGGTAGTTCTATTATGTGAAGACTTCACCCTGTTTTATATATAAGACATGGTAGTTCTATTATGTGAAGTCTTAACCCTGTTTTATATATAAGACATGGTAGTTCTATTATGTGAAGTCTTAACCCTGTTTTATATATAAGACATGGTAGTTCTATTATGTGAAGTCTTTACCCTGTTTTATATATAAGACATGGTAGTTCTATTATGTGAAGTCTTTACCCTGTTTTATATATAAGACATGGTGGTTCTATTATGTGAAGTCTTAACCCTGTTGTATATATAAGACATGGTAGTTCTATTATGTGAAGACTTCACCCTATTGTATATATAAGACATGGTAGTTCTATTATGTGAAGCCTTAACCCTGTTTTATATATAAGACATGGTAGTTCTATTATGTGAAGTCTTTACCCTGTTGTATATATAAGACATGGTAGTTCTATTATGTGAAGTCTTAACCCTGTTGTATATATAAGACATGGTAGTTCTATTATGTGAAGACTTCACCCTATTGTATATATAAGACATGGTAGTTCTATTATGTGAAGCCTTAACCCTGTTTTATATATAAGACATGGTAGTTCTATTATGTGAAGTCTTAACCCTGTTTTATATATAAGACATGGTAGTTCTATTATGTGAAGTCTTAACCCTGTTTTATATATAAGACATGGTAGTTCTATTATGTGAAGACTTTACCCTGTTGTATATATAAGACATGGTAGTTCTATTATGTGAAGTCTTAACCCTGTTGTATATATAAGACATGGTAGTTCTATTATGTGAAGTCTTAACCCTGTTGTATATATAAGACATGGTAGTTCTATTATGTGAAGACTTCACCCTGTTTTATATATAAGACATGGTAGTTCTATTATGTGAAGTCTTTACCCTGTTTTATATATAAGACATGGTAGTTCTATTATGTGAAGTCTTAACCCTGTTGTATATATAAGACATGGTAGTTCTATTATGTGAAGACTTCACCCTATTGTATATATAAGACATGGTAGTTCTATTATGTGAAGCCTTAACCCTGTTTTATATATAAGACATGGTAGTTCTATTATGTGAAGTCTGAACCCTGTTTTATATATAAGACATGGTAGTTCTATTATGTGAAGTCTTAACCCTGTTTTATATATAAGACATGGTAGTTCTATTATGTGAAGTCTTAACCCTGTTGTATATATAAGACATGGTAGTTCTATTATGTGAAGACTTCACCCTGTTTTATATATAAGACATGGTAGTTCTATTATGTGAAGTCTTTACCCTGTTGTATATATAAGACATGGTAGTTCTATTATGTGAAGACTTCACCCTGTTTTATATATAAGACATGGTAGTTCTATTATGTGAAGATTTTACCCTGTTGTATATATAAGACATGGTAGTTCTATTATGTGAAGACTTCACCCTGTTTTATATATAAGACATGGTAGTTCTATTATGTGAAGTCTTTACCCTGTTGTATATATAAGACATGGTAGTTCTATTATGTGAAGACTTTACCCTGTTTTATATATAAGACATGGTAGTTCTATTATGTGAAGTCTTTACCCTGTTGTATATATAAGACATGGTAGTTCTATTATGTGAAGACTTTACCCTGTTTTATATATAAGACATGGTAGTTCTATTATGTGAAGACTTCACCCTGTTTTATATATAAGACATGGTAGTTCTATTATGTGAAGCCTTAACCCTGTTGTATATATAAGACATGGTAGTTCTATTATGTGAAGTCTTCACCCTGTTGTATATATAAGACATGGTAGTTCTATTATGTGAAGACTTAACCCTGTTGTATATATAAGACATGGTAGTTCTATTATGTGAAGTCTTTACCCTGTTGTATATATAAGACATGGTAGTTCTATTATGTGAAGCCTTAACCCTGTTTTATATATAAGACATGGTAGTTCTATTATGTGAAGACTTTACCCTGTTTTATATATAAGACATGGTAGTTCTATTATGTGAAGACTTCACCCTGTTTTATATATAAGACATGGTAGTTCTATTATGTGAAGCCTTAACCCTGTTGTATATATAAGACATGGTAGTTCTATTATGTGAAGTCTTCACCCTGTTGTATATATAAGACATGGTAGTTCTATTATGTGAAGACTTAACCCTGTTGTATATATAAGACATGGTAGTTCTATTATGTGAAGCCTTCACCCTGTTGTATATGTAAGACATGGTAGTTCTATTATGTGAAGACTTCACCCTGTTGTATATATAAGACATGGTAGTTCTATTATGTGAAGACTTCACCCTGTTGTATATGTAAGACATGGTAATTCTATTATGTGAAGACTTTACCCTGTTGTATATATAAGACATGGTAGTTCTATTATGTGAAGTCTTAACCCTGTTTTATATATAAGACATGGTAGTTCTATTATGTGAAGACTTCACCCTTTTGTATATGTAAGACATGGTAGTTCTATTATGTGAAGACTTTACCCTGTTGTATATATAAGACATGGTAGTTCTATTATGTGAAGCCTTAACCCTGTTTTACATATAAGACATGGTAGTTCTATTATGTGAAGTCTTAACCCTGTTTTATATATAAGACATGGTAGTTCTATTATGTGAAGACTTCACCCTGTTGTATATATAAGACATGGTAGTTCTATTATGTGAAGTCTTAACCCTGTTTTATATATAAGACAAGGTAGTTCTATTATGTGAAGACTTTACCCTGTTTTATATATAAGACATGGTAGTTCTATTATGTGAAGACTTTACCCTGTTGTATATATAAGACATGGTAGTTCTATTATGTGAAGCCTTAACCCTGTTTTATATATAAGACATGGTAGTTCTATTATGTGAAGTCTTAACCCTGTTTTATATATAAGACATGGTAGTTCTATTATGTGAAGACTTCACCCTGTTTTATATATAAGACATGGTAGTTCTATTATGTGAAGACTTTATCCTGTTTTATATATAAGACAAGGTAGTTCTATTATGTGAAGACTTTACCCTGTTGTATATATAAGACATGGTAGTTCTATTATGTGAAGTCTTAACCCTGTTTTATATATAAGACATGGTAGTTCTATTATGTGAAGTCTTAACCCTGTTGTATATATAAGACATGGTAGTTCTATTATGTGAAGATTTTGCCCTATTGTATATATAAGACATGGTAGTTCTATTATGTGAATACTTTATCCTGTTTTATATATAAGACATGGTAGTTCTATTATGTGAAGATTTTGCCCTATTGTATATATAAGACATGGTAGTTCTATTATGTGAAGTCTTAACCCTGTTTTATATATAAGACATGGTAGTTCTATTATGTGAAGTCTTAACCCTGTTGTATATATAAGACATGGTAGTTCTATTATGTGAAGACTTCACTCTGTTTTATATATAAGACATGGTAGTTCTATTATGTGAAGACTTTACCCTGTTGTATATATAAGACATGGTAGTTCTATTATGTGAAGATTTTGCCCTATTGTATATATAAGACATGGTAGTTCTATTATGTGAAGACTTTACCCTGTTTTATATATAAGACATGGTAGTTCTATTATGTGACGTTTTCACCCTGTTTTATATATAAGACATGGTAGTTCTATTATGTGAAGACTTTATCCTGTTTTATATATAAGACAAGGTAGTTCTATTATGTGAAGACTTTACCCTGTTGTATATATAAGACATGGTAGTTCTATTATGTGAAGTCTTAACCCTGTTGTATATATAAGACATGGTAGTTCTATTATGTGAAGATTTTACCCTATTGTATATATAAGACATGGTAGTTCTATTATGTGAAGACTTCACCCTGTTGTATATATAAGACATGGTAGTTCTATTATGTGAAGCCTTAACCCTGTTTTATATATAAGACATGGTAGTTCTATTATGTGAAGTCTTAACCCTGTTGTATATATAAGACATGGTAGTTCTATTATGTGAAGATTTTACCCTGTTTTATATATAAGACATGGTAGTTCTATTATGTGAAGTCTTAACCCTGTTTTATATATACGACATGGTAGTTCTATTATGTGAAGACTTTACCCTGTTGTATATATAAGACATGGTAGTTCTATTATGTGAAGTCTTAACCCTGTTTTATATATAAGACAAGGTAGTTCTATTATGTGAAGTCTTAACCCTGTTTTATATATAAGACATGGTAGTTCTATTATGTGAAGATTTTACCCTATTGTATATATAAGACATGGTAGTTCTATTATGTGAATACTTTACCTTGTTTTATATATAAGACATGGTAGTTCTATTATGTGAAGACTTCACCCTGTTTTATATATAAGACATGGTAGTTCTATTATGTGAAGACTTCACCCTGTTGTATATGTAAGACATGGTAGTTCTATTATGTGAAGTCTTAACCCTGTTGTATATATAAGACATGGTAGTTCTATTATGTGAAGTCTTTACCCTGTTGTATATATAAGACATGGTAGTTCTATTATGTGAAGTCTTAACCCTGTTGTATATATAAGACATGGTAGTTCTATTTTGTGAAGACTTCACCCTATTGTATATATAAGACATGGTAGTTCTATTATGTGAAGATTTTACCCTATTGTATATATAAGACATGGTAGTTCTATTATGTGAAGTCTTTACCCTGTTGTATATATAAGACATGGTAGTTCTATTATGTGAATACTTTACCCTGTTTTATATATAAGACATGGTAGTTCTACTATGTGACGTTTTCACCCTGTTTTATATATAAGACAAGGTAGTTCTATTATGTGAAGTCTTAACCCTGTTGTATATATAAGACATGGTAGTTCTATTATGTGAAGATTTTACCCTGTTGTATATATAAGACATGGTAGTTCTATTATGTGAAGACTTTATCCTGTTTTATATATAAGACAAGGTAGTTCTATTATGTGAAGACTTTACCCTGTTGTATATATAAGACATGGTAGTTCTATTATGTGAAGTCTTAACCCTGTTGTATATATAAGACATGGTAGTTCTATTATGTGAAGATTTTGCCCTATTGTATATATAAGACATGGTAGTTCTATTATGTGAATACTTTACCCTGTTTTATATATAAGACATGGTAGTTCTATTATGTGAAGACTTCACTCTGTTTTATATATAAGACATGGTAGTTCTATTATGTGAAGACTTCACCCTGTTTTATATATAAGACATGGTAGTTCTATTATGTGAAGTCTTAACCCTGTTGTATATATAAGACATGGTAGTTCTATTATGTGAAGATTTTACCCTATTGTATATATAAGACATGGTAGTTCTATTATGTGAATACTTTACCCTGTTTTATATATAAGACATGGTAGTTCTATTATGTGAAGTCTTAACCCTGTTTTATATATAAGACATGGTAGTTCTATTATGTGAAGACTTTACCCTGTTGTATATATAAGACATGGTAGTTCTATTATGTGAAGTCTTAACCCTGTTGTATATATAAGACATGGTAGTTCTATTATGTGAAGTCTTAACCCTGTTGTATATATAAGACATGGTAGTTCTATTATGTGAAGACTTCACCCTGTTTTATATATAAGACATGGTAGTTCTATTATGTGAAGTCTTTACCCTGTTTTATATATAAGACATGGTAGTTCTATTATGTGAAGTCTTAACCCTGTTGTATATATAAGACATGGTAGTTCTATTATGTGAAGACTTCACCCTATTGTATATATAAGACATGGTAGTTCTATTATGTGAAGCCTTAACCCTGTTTTATATATAAGACATGGTAGTTCTATTATGTGAAGTCTGAACCCTGTTTTATATATAAGACATGGTAGTTCTATTATGTGAAGTCTTAACCCTGTTTTATATATAAGACATGGTAGTTCTATTATGTGAAGTCTTAACCCTGTTGTATATATAAGACATGGTAGTTCTATTATGTGAAGACTTCACCCTGTTTTATATATAAGACATGGTAGTTCTATTATGTGAAGTCTTTACCCTGTTGTATATATAAGACATGGTAGTTCTATTATGTGAAGACTTCACCCTGTTTTATATATAAGACATGGTAGTTCTATTATGTGAAGATTTTACCCTGTTGTATATATAAGACATGGTAGTTCTATTATGTGAAGACTTCACCCTGTTTTATATATAAGACATGGTAGTTCTATTATGTGAAGTCTTTACCCTGTTGTATATATAAGACATGGTAGTTCTATTATGTGAAGACTTTACCCTGTTTTATATATAAGACATGGTAGTTCTATTATGTGAAGTCTTTACCCTGTTGTATATATAAGACATGGTAGTTCTATTATGTGAAGACTTTACCCTGTTTTATATATAAGACATGGTAGTTCTATTATGTGAAGACTTCACCCTGTTTTATATATAAGACATGGTAGTTCTATTATGTGAAGCCTTAACCCTGTTGTATATATAAGACATGGTAGTTCTATTATGTGAAGTCTTCACCCTGTTGTATATATAAGACATGGTAGTTCTATTATGTGAAGACTTAACCCTGTTGTATATATAAGACATGGTAGTTCTATTATGTGAAGTCTTTACCCTGTTGTATATATAAGACATGGTAGTTCTATTATGTGAAGCCTTAACCCTGTTTTATATATAAGACATGGTAGTTCTATTATGTGAAGACTTTACCCTGTTTTATATATAAGACATGGTAGTTCTATTATGTGAAGACTTCACCCTGTTTTATATATAAGACATGGTAGTTCTATTATGTGAAGCCTTAACCCTGTTGTATATATAAGACATGGTAGTTCTATTATGTGAAGTCTTCACCCTGTTGTATATATAAGACATGGTAGTTCTATTATGTGAAGACTTAACCCTGTTGTATATATAAGACATGGTAGTTCTATTATGTGAAGCCTTCACCCTGTTGTATATGTAAGACATGGTAGTTCTATTATGTGAAGACTTCACCCTGTTGTATATATAAGACATGGTAGTTCTATTATGTGAAGACTTCACCCTGTTGTATATGTAAGACATGGTAATTCTATTATGTGAAGACTTTACCCTGTTGTATATATAAGACATGGTAGTTCTATTATGTGAAGTCTTAACCCTGTTTTATATATAAGACATGGTAGTTCTATTATGTGAAGACTTCACCCTGTTGTATATGTAAGACATGGTAGTTCTATTATGTGAAGACTTTACCCTGTTGTATATATAAGACATGGTAGTTCTATTATGTGAAGCCTTAACCCTGTTTTATATATAAGACATGGTAGTTCTATTATGTGAAGTCTTAACCCTGTTTTATATATAAGACATGGTAGTTCTATTATGTGAAGACTTCACCCTGTTGTATATATAAGACATGGTAGTTCTATTATGTGAAGTCTTAACCCTGTTTTATATATAAGACAAGGTAGTTCTATTATGTGAAGACTTTACCCTGTTTTATATATAAGACATGGTAGTTCTATTATGTGAAGACTTTACCCTGTTGTATATATAAGACATGGTAGTTCTATTATGTGAAGCCTTAACCCTGTTTTATATATAAGACATGGTAGTTCTATTATGTGAAGTCTTAACCCTGTTTTATATATAAGACATGGTAGTTCTATTATGTGAAGACTTCACCCTGTTTTATATATAAGACATGGTAGTTCTATTATGTGAAGACTTTATCCTGTTTTATATATAAGACAAGGTAGTTCTATTATGTGAAGACTTTACCCTGTTGTATATATAAGACATGGTAGTTCTATTATGTGAAGTCTTAACCCTGTTTTATATATAAGACATGGTAGTTCTATTATGTGAAGTCTTAACCCTGTTGTATATATAAGACATGGTAGTTCTATTATGTGAAGATTTTGCCCTATTGTATATATAAGACATGGTAGTTCTATTATGTGAATACTTTATCCTGTTTTATATATAAGACATGGTAGTTCTATTATGTGAAGATTTTGCCCTATTGTATATATAAGACATGGTAGTTCTATTATGTGAAGTCTTAACCCTGTTTTATATATAAGACATGGTAGTTCTATTATGTGAAGTCTTAACCCTGTTGTATATATAAGACATGGTAGTTCTATTATGTGAAGACTTCACTCTGTTTTATATATAAGACATGGTAGTTCTATTATGTGAAGACTTTACCCTGTTGTATATATAAGACATGGTAGTTCTATTATGTGAAGATTTTGCCCTATTGTATATATAAGACATGGTAGTTCTATTATGTGAAGACTTTACCCTGTTTTATATATAAGACATGGTAGTTCTATTATGTGACGTTTTCACCCTGTTTTATATATAAGACATGGTAGTTCTATTATGTGAAGACTTTATCCTGTTTTATATATAAGACAAGGTAGTTCTATTATGTGAAGACTTTACCCTGTTGTATATATAAGACATGGTAGTTCTATTATGTGAAGTCTTAACCCTGTTGTATATATAAGACATGGTAGTTCTATTATGTGAAGATTTTACCCTATTGTATATATAAGACATGGTAGTTCTATTATGTGAAGACTTCACCCTGTTGTATATATAAGACATGGTAGTTCTATTATGTGAAGCCTTAACCCTGTTTTATATATAAGACATGGTAGTTCTATTATGTGAAGTCTTAACCCTGTTGTATATATAAGACATGGTAGTTCTATTATGTGAAGATTTTACCCTGTTTTATATATAAGACATGGTAGTTCTATTATGTGAAGTCTTAACCCTGTTTTATATATAAGACATGGTAGTTCTATTATGTGAAGACTTTACCCTGTTGTATATATAAGACATGGTAGTTCTATTATGTGAAGTCTTAACCCTGTTTTATATATAAGACAAGGTAGTTCTATTATGTGAAGTCTTAACCCTGTTTTATATATAAGACATGGTAGTTCTATTATGTGAAGATTTTACCCTATTGTATATATAAGACATGGTAGTTCTATTATGTGAATACTTTACCTTGTTTTATATATAAGACATGGTAGTTCTATTATGTGAAGACTTCACCCTGTTTTATATATAAGACATGGTAGTTCTATTATGTGAAGACTTCACCCTGTTGTATATGTAAGACATGGTAGTTCTATTATGTGAAGTCTTAACCCTGTTGTATATATAAGACATGGTAGTTCTATTATGTGAAGTCTTTACCCTGTTGTATATATAAGACATGGTAGTTCTATTATGTGAAGTCTTAACCCTGTTGTATATATAAGACATGGTAGTTCTATTTTGTGAAGACTTCACCCTATTGTATATATAAGACATGGTAGTTCTATTATGTGAAGATTTTACCCTATTGTATATATAAGACATGGTAGTTCTATTATGTGAAGTCTTTACCCTGTTGTATATATAAGACATGGTAGTTCTATTATGTGAATACTTTACCCTGTTTTATATATAAGACATGGTAGTTCTACTATGTGACGTTTTCACCCTGTTTTATATATAAGACAAGGTAGTTCTATTATGTGAAGTCTTAACCCTGTTGTATATATAAGACATGGTAGTTCTATTATGTGAAGATTTTACCCTGTTGTATATATAAGACATGGTAGTTCTATTATGTGAAGACTTTATCCTGTTTTATATATAAGACAAGGTAGTTCTATTATGTGAAGACTTTACCCTGTTGTATATATAAGACATGGTAGTTCTATTATGTGAAGTCTTAACCCTGTTGTATATATAAGACATGGTAGTTCTATTATGTGAAGATTTTGCCCTATTGTATATATAAGACATGGTAGTTCTATTATGTGAATACTTTACCCTGTTTTATATATAAGACATGGTAGTTCTATTATGTGAAGACTTCACTCTGTTTTATATATAAGACATGGTAGTTCTATTATGTGAAGACTTCACCCTGTTTTATATATAAGACATGGTAGTTCTATTATGTGAAGTCTTAACCCTGTTGTATATATAAGACATGGTAGTTCTATTATGTGAAGATTTTACCCTATTGTATATATAAGACATGGTAGTTCTATTATGTGAATACTTTACCCTGTTTTATATATAAGACATGGTAGTTCTATTATGTGAAGTCTTAACCCTGTTTTATATATAAGACATGGTAGTTCTATTATGTGAAGACTTTACCCTGTTGTATATATAAGACATGGTAGTTCTATTATGTGAAGTCTTAACCCTGTTGTATATATAAGACATGGTAGTTCTATTATGTGAAGTCTTAACCCTGTTTTATATATAAGACATGGTAGTTCTATTATGTGAAGTCTTTACCCTGTTGTATATATAAGACATGGTAGTTCTATTATGTGAATACTTTACCCTGTTGTATATATAAGACATGGTAGTTCTATTATGTGAAGTCTTAACCCTGTTTTATATATAAGACATGGTAGTTCTATTATGTGAAGACTTAACCCTGTTGTATATATAAGACATGGTAGTTCTATTATGTGAAGTCTTAACCCTGTTGTATATATAAGACATGGTAGTTCTATTATGTGAAGTCTTAACCCTGTTGTATATATAAGACATGGTAGTTCTATTATGTGAAGTCTTAACCCTGTTTTATATATAAGACATGGTAGTTCTATTATGTGAAGTCTTTACCCTGTTGTATATATAAGACATGGTAGTTCTATTATGTGAATACTTTACCCTGTTTTATATATAAGACATGGTAGTTCTATTATGTGAAGACTTTATCCTGTTTTATATATAAGACAAGGTAGTTCTATTATGTGAAGACTTTACCCTGTTGTATATATAAGACATGGTAGTTCTATTATGTGAAGACTTCACCCTGTTTTATATATAAGACATGGTAGTTCTATTATGTGAAGTCTTAACCCTGTTTTATATATAAGACATGGTAGTTCTATTATGTGAAGTCTTAACCCTGTTGTATATATAAGACATGGTAGTTCTATTATGTGAAGACTTCACCCTGTTTTATATATAAGACATGGTAGTTCTATTATGTGAAGTCTTTACCCTGTTGTATATATAAGACATGGTAGTTCTATTATGTGAAGACTTCACCCTGTTTTATATATAAGACATGGTAGTTCTATTATGTGAAGATTTTACCCTGTTGTATATATAAGACATGGTAGTTCTATTATGTGAAGACTTCACCCTGTTTTATATATAAGACATGGTAGTTCTATTATGTGAAGTCTTTACCCTGTTGTATATATAAGACATGGTAGTTCTATTATGTGAAGACTTTACCCTGTTTTATATATAAGACATGGTAGTTCTATTATGTGAAGTCTTTACCCTGTTGTATATATAAGACATGGTAGTTCTATTATGTGAAGACTTTACCCTGTTTTATATATAAGACATGGTAGTTCTATTATGTGAAGACTTCACCCTGTTTTATATATAAGACATGGTAGTTCTATTATGTGAAGCCTTAACCCTGTTGTATATATAAGACATGGTAGTTCTATTATGTGAAGTCTTCACCCTGTTGTATATATAAGACATGGTAGTTCTATTATGTGAAGACTTAACCCTGTTGTATATATAAGACATGGTAGTTCTATTATGTGAAGTCTTTACCCTGTTGTATATATAAGACATGGTAGTTCTATTATGTGAAGCCTTAACCCTGTTTTATATATAAGACATGGTAGTTCTATTATGTGAAGACTTTACCCTGTTTTATATATAAGACATGGTAGTTCTATTATGTGAAGACTTCACCCTGTTTTATATATAAGACATGGTAGTTCTATTATGTGAAGCCTTAACCCTGTTGTATATATAAGACATGGTAGTTCTATTATGTGAAGTCTTCACCCTGTTGTATATATAAGACATGGTAGTTCTATTATGTGAAGACTTAACCCTGTTGTATATATAAGACATGGTAGTTCTATTATGTGAAGCCTTCACCCTGTTGTATATGTAAGACATGGTAGTTCTATTATGTGAAGACTTCACCCTGTTGTATATATAAGACATGGTAGTTCTATTATGTGAAGACTTCACCCTGTTGTATATGTAAGACATGGTAATTCTATTATGTGAAGACTTTACCCTGTTGTATATATAAGACATGGTAGTTCTATTATGTGAAGTCTTAACCCTGTTTTATATATAAGACATGGTAGTTCTATTATGTGAAGACTTCACCCTGTTGTATATGTAAGACATGGTAGTTCTATTATGTGAAGACTTTACCCTGTTGTATATATAAGACATGGTAGTTCTATTATGTGAAGCCTTAACCCTGTTTTATATATAAGACATGGTAGTTCTATTATGTGAAGTCTTAACCCTGTTTTATATATAAGACATGGTAGTTCTATTATGTGAAGACTTCACCCTGTTGTATATATAAGACATGGTAGTTCTATTATGTGAAGTCTTAACCCTGTTTTATATATAAGACAAGGTAGTTCTATTATGTGAAGACTTTACCCTGTTTTATATATAAGACATGGTAGTTCTATTATGTGAAGACTTTACCCTGTTGTATATATAAGACATGGTAGTTCTATTATGTGAAGCCTTAACCCTGTTTTATATATAAGACATGGTAGTTCTATTATGTGAAGTCTTAACCCTGTTTTATATATAAGACATGGTAGTTCTATTATGTGAAGACTTCACCCTGTTTTATATATAAGACATGGTAGTTCTATTATGTGAAGACTTTATCCTGTTTTATATATAAGACAAGGTAGTTCTATTATGTGAAGACTTTACCCTGTTGTATATATAAGACATGGTAGTTCTATTATGTGAAGTCTTAACCCTGTTTTATATATAAGACATGGTAGTTCTATTATGTGAAGTCTTAACCCTGTTGTATATATAAGACATGGTAGTTCTATTATGTGAAGATTTTGCCCTATTGTATATATAAGACATGGTAGTTCTATTATGTGAATACTTTATCCTGTTTTATATATAAGACATGGTAGTTCTATTATGTGAAGATTTTGCCCTATTGTATATATAAGACATGGTAGTTCTATTATGTGAAGTCTTAACCCTGTTTTATATATAAGACATGGTAGTTCTATTATGTGAAGTCTTAACCCTGTTGTATATATAAGACATGGTAGTTCTATTATGTGAAGACTTCACTCTGTTTTATATATAAGACATGGTAGTTCTATTATGTGAAGACTTTACCCTGTTGTATATATAAGACATGGTAGTTCTATTATGTGAAGATTTTGCCCTATTGTATATATAAGACATGGTAGTTCTATTATGTGAAGACTTTACCCTGTTTTATATATAAGACATGGTAGTTCTATTATGTGACGTTTTCACCCTGTTTTATATATAAGACATGGTAGTTCTATTATGTGAAGACTTTATCCTGTTTTATATATAAGACAAGGTAGTTCTATTATGTGAAGACTTTACCCTGTTGTATATATAAGACATGGTAGTTCTATTATGTGAAGTCTTAACCCTGTTGTATATATAAGACATGGTAGTTCTATTATGTGAAGATTTTACCCTATTGTATATATAAGACATGGTAGTTCTATTATGTGAAGACTTCACCCTGTTGTATATATAAGACATGGTAGTTCTATTATGTGAAGCCTTAACCCTGTTTTATATATAAGACATGGTAGTTCTATTATGTGAAGTCTTAACCCTGTTGTATATATAAGACATGGTAGTTCTATTATGTGAAGATTTTACCCTGTTTTATATATAAGACATGGTAGTTCTATTATGTGAAGTCTTAACCCTGTTTTATATATAAGACATGGTAGTTCTATTATGTGAAGACTTTACCCTGTTGTATATATAAGACATGGTAGTTCTATTATGTGAAGTCTTAACCCTGTTTTATATATAAGACAAGGTAGTTCTATTATGTGAAGTCTTAACCCTGTTTTATATATAAGACATGGTAGTTCTATTATGTGAAGATTTTACCCTATTGTATATATAAGACATGGTAGTTCTATTATGTGAATACTTTACCTTGTTTTATATATAAGACATGGTAGTTCTATTATGTGAAGACTTCACCCTGTTTTATATATAAGACATGGTAGTTCTATTATGTGAAGACTTCACCCTGTTGTATATGTAAGACATGGTAGTTCTATTATGTGAAGTCTTAACCCTGTTGTATATATAAGACATGGTAGTTCTATTATGTGAAGTCTTTACCCTGTTGTATATATAAGACATGGTAGTTCTATTATGTGAAGTCTTAACCCTGTTGTATATATAAGACATGGTAGTTCTATTTTGTGAAGACTTCACCCTATTGTATATATAAGACATGGTAGTTCTATTATGTGAAGATTTTACCCTATTGTATATATAAGACATGGTAGTTCTATTATGTGAAGTCTTTACCCTGTTGTATATATAAGACATGGTAGTTCTATTATGTGAATACTTTACCCTGTTTTATATATAAGACATGGTAGTTCTACTATGTGACGTTTTCACCCTGTTTTATATATAAGACAAGGTAGTTCTATTATGTGAAGTCTTAACCCTGTTGTATATATAAGACATGGTAGTTCTATTATGTGAAGATTTTACCCTGTTGTATATATAAGACATGGTAGTTCTATTATGTGAAGACTTTATCCTGTTTTATATATAAGACAAGGTAGTTCTATTATGTGAAGACTTTACCCTGTTGTATATATAAGACATGGTAGTTCTATTATGTGAAGTCTTAACCCTGTTGTATATATAAGACATGGTAGTTCTATTATGTGAAGATTTTGCCCTATTGTATATATAAGACATGGTAGTTCTATTATGTGAATACTTTACCCTGTTTTATATATAAGACATGGTAGTTCTATTATGTGAAGACTTCACTCTGTTTTATATATAAGACATGGTAGTTCTATTATGTGAAGACTTCACCCTGTTTTATATATAAGACATGGTAGTTCTATTATGTGAAGTCTTAACCCTGTTGTATATATAAGACATGGTAGTTCTATTATGTGAAGATTTTACCCTATTGTATATATAAGACATGGTAGTTCTATTATGTGAATACTTTACCCTGTTTTATATATAAGACATGGTAGTTCTATTATGTGAAGTCTTAACCCTGTTTTATATATAAGACATGGTAGTTCTATTATGTGAAGACTTTACCCTGTTGTATATATAAGACATGGTAGTTCTATTATGTGAAGTCTTAACCCTGTTGTATATATAAGACATGGTAGTTCTATTATGTGAAGTCTTAACCCTGTTTTATATATAAGACATGGTAGTTCTATTATGTGAAGTCTTTACCCTGTTGTATATATAAGACATGGTAGTTCTATTATGTGAATACTTTACCCTGTTGTATATATAAGACATGGTAGTTCTATTATGTGAAGTCTTAACCCTGTTTTATATATAAGACATGGTAGTTCTATTATGTGAAGACTTAACCCTGTTGTATATATAAGACATGGTAGTTCTATTATGTGAAGTCTTAACCCTGTTGTATATATAAGACATGGTAGTTCTATTATGTGAAGTCTTAACCCTGTTGTATATATAAGACATGGTAGTTCTATTATGTGAAGTCTTAACCCTGTTTTATATATAAGACATGGTAGTTCTATTATGTGAAGTCTTTACCCTGTTGTATATATAAGACATGGTAGTTCTATTATGTGAATACTTTACCCTGTTTTATATATAAGACATGGTAGTTCTATTATGTGAAGACTTTATCCTGTTTTATATATAAGACAAGGTAGTTCTATTATGTGAAGACTTTACCCTGTTGTATATATAAGACATGGTAGTTCTATTATGTGAAGTCTTAACCCTGTTGTATATATAAGACATGGTAGTTCTATTATGTGAAGATTTTGCCTTATTGTATATATAAGACAAGGTAGTTCTATTATGTGAAGTCTTAACCCTGTTTTATATATAAGACATGGTAGTTCTATTATGTGAAGTCTTAACCCTGTTTTATATATAAGACATGGTAGTTCTATTATGTGAAGTCTTAACCCTGTTGTATATATAAGACATGGTAGTTCTATTATGTGAAGATTTTACCCTATTGTATATATAAGACATGGTAGTTCTATTATGTGAATACTTTACCCTGTTTTATATATAAGACATGGTAGTTCTATTATGTGAAGACTTTACCCTATTGTATATATAAGACATGGTAGTTCTATTATGTGAAGACTTTACCCTGTTGTATATATAAGACATGGTAGTTCTATTATGTGAAGTCTTAACCCTGTTGTATATATAAGACATGGTAGTTCTATTATGTGAAGTCTTAACCCTGTTTTATATATAAGACATGGTAGTTCTATTATGTGAAGTCTTAACCCTGTTGTATATATAAGACATGGTAGTTCTATTATGTGAAGATTTTACCCTATTGTATATATAAGACATGGTAGTTCTATTATGTGAATACTTTACCCTGTTGTATATATAAGACATGGTAGTTCTATTATGTGAAGTCTTAACCCTGTTTTATATATAAGACATGGTAGTTCTATTATGTGAAGTCTTAACCCTGTTTTATATATAAGACATGGTAGTTCTATTATGTGAATACTTTACCCTGTTTTATATATAAGACATGGTAGTTCTATTATGTGAAGTCTTTACCCTGTTTTATATATAAGACATGGTAGTTCTATTATGTGAAGACTTTACCCTATTGTATATATAAGACATGGTAGTTCTATTATGTGAAGTCTTAACCCTGTTGTATATATAAGACATGGTAGTTCTATTATGTGAAGTCTTTACCCTGTTGTATATATAAGACAAGGTAGTTCTATTATGTGAAGTCTTAACCCTGTTGTATATATAAGACATGGTAGTTCTATTATGTGAAGTCTTTACCCTGTTGTATATATAAGACAAGGTAGTTCTATTATGTGAAGTCTTAACCCTATTGTATATATAAGACATGGTAGTTCTATTATGTGAATACTTTACCCTGTTTTATATATAAGACATGGTAGTTCTATTATGTGAAGACTTTACCCTGTTGTATATATAAGACATGGTAGTTCTATTATGTGAAGTCTTAACCCTGTTTTATATATAAGACATGGTAGTTCTATTATGTGAAGATTTTACCCTGTTGTATATATAAGACATGGTAGTTCTATTATGTGAAGTCTTAACCGTGTTTTATATATAAGACAAGGTAGTTCTATTATGTGAAGTCTTAACCCTGTTGTATATATAAGACATGGTAGTTCTATTATGTGAAGTCTTTACCCTGTTGTATATATAAGACAAGGTAGTTCTATTATGTGAAGTCTTAACCCTGTTGTATATATAAGACATGGTAGTTCTATTATGTGAAGATTTTACCCTGTTGTATATATAAGACATGGTAGTTCTATTATGTGAAGTCTTAACCCTGTTTTATATATAAGACAAGGTAGTTCTATTATGTGAAGTCTTAACCCTGTTTTATATATAAGACATGGTAGTTCTATTATGTGAAGATTTTACCCTATTGTATATATAAGACATGGTAGTTCTATTATGTGAATACTTTACCCTGTTTTATATATAAGACATGGTAGTTCTATTATGTGAAGATTTTACCCTGTTGTATATATAAGACATGGTAGTTCTATTATGTGAATACTTTACCCTGTTTTATATATAAGACATGGTAGTTCTATTATGTGAAGTCTTAACCCTGTTTTATATATAAGACATGGTAGTTCTATTATGTGAAGACTTTACCCTGTTGTATATATAAGACATGGTAGTTCTATTATGTGAAGATTTTACCCTATTGTATATATAAGACAAGGTAGTTCTATTATGTGAATACTTTACCCTGTTTTATATATAAGACATGGTAGTTCTATTATGTGACGTTTTCACCCTGTTTTATATATAAGACATGGTAGTTCTATTATGTGAAGATTTTACCCTATTGTATATATAAGACATGGTAGTTCTATTATGTGAATACTTTACCCTGTTTTATATATAAGACATGGTAGTTCTATTATGTGAAGACTTAACCCTGTTTTATATATAAGACATGGTAGTTCTATTATGTGAAGACTTTACCCTGTTGTATATATAAGACATGGTAGTTCTATTATGTGAATACTTTACCCTGTTTTATATATAAGACATGGTAGTTCTATTATGTGACGTTTTCACCCTGTTTTATATATAAGACATGGTAGTTCTATTATGTGAAGATTTTACCCTATTGTATATATAAGACATGGTAGTTCTATTATGTGAATACTTTACCCTGTTTTATATATAAGACATGGTAGTTCTATTATGTGACGTTTTCACCCTGTTTTATATATAAGACATGGTAGTTCTATTATGTGAAGATTTTACCCTATTGTATATATAAGACATGGTAGTTCTATTATGTGAAGACTTTATCCTGTTTTATATATAAGACAAGGTAGTTCTATTATGTGAAGACTTTACCCTGTTGTATATATAAGACATGGTAGTTCTATTATGTGAATACTTTACCCTGTTTTATATATAAGACATGGTAGTTCTATTATGTGAAGTCTTAACCCTGTTGTATATATAAGACATGGTAGTTCTATTATGTGAAGTCTTTACCCTATTGTATATATAAGACATGGTAGTTCTATTATGTGAATACTTTACCCTGTTTTATATATAAGACATGGTAGTTCTATTATGTGAAGTCTTAACCCTGTTTTATATATAAGACATGGTAGTTCTATTATGTGAAGTCTTAACCCTGTTGTATATATAAGACATGGTAGTTCTATTATGTGACGTTTTCACCCTGTTTTATATATAAGACATGGTAGTTCTATTATGTGAAGATTTTACCCTATTATATATGTAAGACATGGTAGTTCTATTATGTGAATACTTTATCCTGTTTTATATATAAGACAAGGTAGTTCTATTATGTGAAGACTTTACCCTGTTGTATATATAAGACATGGTAGTTCTATTATGTGAAGACTTTACCCTGTTTTATATATAAGACATGGTAGTTCTATTATGTGACGTTTTCACCCTGTTTTATATATAAGACATGGTAGTTCTATTATGTGAAGACTTTATCCTGTTTTATATATAAGACAAGGTAGTTCTATTATGTGAAGACTTTACCCTATTGTATATATAAGACATGGTAGTTCTATTATGTGAATACTTTATCCTGTTTTATATATAAGACAAGGTAGTTCTATTATGTGAAGACTTTACCCTGTTGTATATATAAGACATGGTAGTTCTATTATGTGAAGTCTTAACCCTGTTGTATATATAAGACATGGTAGTTCTATTATGTGAAGATTTTACCCTATTGTATATATAAGACATGGTAGTTCTATTATGTGAAGCCTTAACCCTGTTTTATATATAAGACATGGTAGTTCTATTATGTGACGTTTTCACCCTGTTTTATATATAAGACATGGTAGTTCTATTATGTGAAGATTTTACCCTATTGTATATATAAGACATGGTAGTTCTATTATGTGAATACTTTATCCTGTTTTATATATAAGACAAGGTAGTTCTATTATGTGAAGACTTTACCCTGTTGTATATATAAGACATGGTAGTTCTATTATGTGAAGTCTTAACCCTGTTGTATATATAAGACATGGTAGTTCTATTATGTGAAGATTTTACCCTATTGTATATATAAGACATGGTAGTTCTATTATGTGAAGTCTTAACCCTGTTTTATATATAAGACATGGTAGTTCTATTATGTGAAGTCTTAACCCTGTTGTATATATAAGACATGGTAGTTCTATTATGTGAATACTTTACCCTGTTTTATATATAAGACATGGTAGTTCTATTATGTGAAGTCTTAACCCTGTTTTATATATGAGACATGGTAGTTCTATTATGTGAAGACTTCACCCTGTTGTATATATAAGACATGGTAGTTCTATTATGTGAAGTCTTCACCCTGTTGTATATATAAGACATGGTAGTTCTATTATGTGAAGTCTTAACCCTGTTGTATATATAAGACATGGTAGTTCTATTATGTGAAGACTTTACCCTGTTGTATATATAAGACATGGTAGTTCTATTATGTGAAGTCTTAACCCTGTTTTATATATAAGACATGGTAGTTCTATTATGTGACGTTTTCACCCTGTTTTATATATAAGACATGGTAGTTCTATTATGTGAAGATTTTACCCTATTGTATATATAAGACATGGTAGTTCTATTATGTGAAGACTTTACCCTGTTGTATATATAAGACATGGTAGTTCTATTATGTGAAGCCTTAACCCTGTTTTATATATAAGACATGGTAGTTCTATTATGTGAAGTCTTAACCCTGTTTTATATATAAGACATGGTAGTTCTATTATGTGAAGATTTTACCCTATTGTATATATAAGACATGGTAGTTCTATTATGTTAAGTCTTTACCCTGTTTTATATATAAGACATGGTAGTTCTATTATGTGAAGACTTTACCCTGTTTTATATATAAGACATGGTAGTTCTATTATGTGAAGTCTTAACCCTGTTGTATATATAAGACATGGTAGTTCTATTATGTGAAGATTTTACCCTATTGTATATATAAGACATGGTAGTTCTATTATGTGAATACTTTACCCTGTTTTATATATAAGACAAGGTAGTTCTATTATGTGAAGTCTTAACCCTGTTGTATATATAAGACATGGTAGTTCTATTATGTGAATACTTTACCCTGTTTTATATATAAGACATGGTAGTTCTATTATGTGAAGTCTTAACCCTGTTTTATATATGAGACATGGTAGTTCTATTATGTGAAGACTTCACCCTGTTGTATATATAAGACATGGTAGTTCTATTATGTGAAGTCTTCACCCTGTTGTATATATAAGACATGGTAGTTCTATTATGTGAAGTCTTAACCCTGTTGTATATATAAGACATGGTAGTTCTATTATGTGAAGACTTTACCCTGTTGTATATATAAGACATGGTAGTTCTATTATGTGAAGTCTTAACCCTGTTTTATATATAAGACATGGTAGTTCTATTATGTGACGTTTTCACCCTGTTTTATATATAAGACATGGTAGTTCTATTATGTGAAGATTTTACCCTATTGTATATATAAGACATGGTAGTTCTATTATGTGAAGACTTTACCCTGTTGTATATATAAGACATGGTAGTTCTATTATGTGAAGCCTTAACCCTGTTTTATATATAAGACATGGTAGTTCTATTATGTGAAGTCTTAACCCTGTTTTATATATAAGACATGGTAGTTCTATTATGTGAAGTCTTCACCCTGTTTTATATATAAGACATGGTAGTTCTATTATGTGACGTTTTCACCCTGTTTTATATATAAGACATGGTAGTTCTATTATGTGAAGATTTTACCCTATTGTATATATAAGACATGGTAGTTCTATTATGTGAAGACTTTACCCTGTTGTATATATAAGACATGGTAGTTCTATTATGTGAAGCCTTAACCCTGTTTTATATATAAGACATGGTAGTTCTATTATGTGAAGTCTTAACCCTGTTTTATATATAAGACATGGTAGTTCTATTATGTGAAGATTTTACCCTATTGTATATATAAGACATGGTAGTTCTATTATGTGAATACTTTACCCTGTTTTATATATAAGACATGGTAGTTCTATTATGTGAAGTCTTAACCCTGTTTTATATATAAGACATGGTAGTTCTATTATGTGAAGATTTTACCCTGTTGTATATATAAGACATGGTAGTTCTATTATGTGAAGTCTTAACCCTGTTTTATATATAAGACAAGGTAGTTCTATTATGTGAAGTCTTAACCCTGTTTTATATATAAGACATGGTAGTTCCATTATGTGAAGATTTTACCCTATTGTATATATAAGACATGGTAGTTCTATTATGTGAAGACTTCACCCTATTGTATATATAAGACATGGTAGTTCTATTATGTGAAGACTTTACCCTGTTTTATATATAAGACATGGTAGTTCTATTATGTGAAGTCTTAACCCTGTTTTATATATAAGACATGGTAGTTCTATTATGTGAAGACTTTACCCTATTGTATATATAAGACATGGTAGTTCTATTATGTGAATACTTTACCCTGTTTTATATATAAGACATGGTAGTTCTATTATGTGAAGATTTTACCCTATTGTATATATAAGACATGGTAGTTCTATTATGTGAATACTTTACCCTGTTGTATATATAAGACATGGTAGTTCTATTATGTGAAGTCTTAACCCTGTTGTATATATAAGACATGGTAGTTCTATTATGTGAATACTTTACCCTGTTTTATATATAAGACATGGTAGTTCTATTATGTGAAGTCTTAACCCTGTTTTATATATAAGACATGGTAGTTCTATTATGTGAAGTCTTAACCCTGTTTTATATATAAGACATGGTAGTTCTATTATGTGAAGACTTTACCCTGTTGTATATATAAGACATGGTAGTTCTATTATGTGAAGTCTTAACCCTGTTTTATATATAAGACATGGTAGTTCTATTATGTGAAGACTTAACCCTGTTTTATATATAAGACATGGTAGTTCTATTATGTGAAGACTTTACCCTGTTTTATATATAAGACATGGTAGTTCTATTATGTGAAGTCTTTACCCTGTTTTATATATAAGACATGGTAGTTCTATTATGTGAAGTCTTAACCCTGTTTTATATATAAGACATGGTAGTTCTATTATGTGAAGACTTTATCCTGTTTTATATATAAGACAAGGTAGTTCTATTATGTGAAGTCTTAACCCTGTTTTATATATAAGACATGGTAGTTCTATTATGTGAAGTCTTTACCCTGTTGTATATATAAGACATGGTAGTTCTATTATGTGAAGTCTTAACCCTGTTTTATATATAAGACATGGTAGTTCTATTTTGTGAAGACTTTACCCTGTTGTATATATAAGACATGGTAGTTCTATTATGTGAAGACTTCACCCTGTTGTATATATAAGACATGGTAGTTCTATTATGTGAAGTCTTTACCCTGTTGTATATATAAGACATGGTAGTTCTATTATGTGAAGTCTTTACCCTGTTTTATATATAAGACATGGTAGTTCTATTATGTGAAGACTTCACCCTGTTGTATATATAAGACATGGTAGTTCTATTATGTGAAGTCTTAACCCTGTTGTATATATAAGACATGGTAGTTCTATTATGTGAAGTCTTCACCCTGTTGTATATATAAGACATGGTAGTTCTATTATGTGAAGTCTTAACCCTGTTTTATATATAAGACATGGTAGTTCTATTTTGTGAAGACTTTACCCTGTTGTATATATAAGACATGGTAGTTCTATTATGTGAAGTCTTAACCCTGTTTTATATATAAGACATGGTAGTTCTATTATGTGAAGTCTTAACCCTGTTGTATATATAAGACATGGTAGTTCTATTATGTGAAGTCTTAACCCTGTTGTATATATAAGACATGGTAGTTCTATTATGTGAAGACTTTACCCTGTTTTATATATAAGACATGGTAGTTCTATTATGTGAAGTCTTTACCCTGTTGTATATATAAGACATGGTAGTTCTATTATGTGAAGTCTTTACCCTGTTTTATATATAAGACATGGTAGTTCTATTATGTGAAGTCTTAACCCTGTTTTATATATAAGACATGGTAGTTCTATTATGTGAAGACTTTATCCTGTTTTATATATAAGACATGGTAGTTCTATTATGTGAAGTCTTTACCCTGTTTTATATATAAGACATGGTAGTTCTATTATGTGAAGTCTTAACCCTGTTTTATATATAAGACATGGTAGTTCTATTATGTGAAGTCTTAACCCTGTTGTATATATAAGACATGGTAGTTCTATTATGTGAAGACTTTATCCTGTTGTATATATAAGACATGGTAGTTCTATTATGTGAAGTCTTCACCCTGTTTTATATATAAGACATGGTAGTTCTATTATGTGAAGACTTTATCCTGTTGTATATATAAGACATGGTAGTTCTATTATGTGAAGTCTTCACCCTGTTGTATATATAGGACATGGTAGTTCTATTATGTGAAGTCTTAACCCTGTTGTATATATAAGACATGGTAGTTCTATTATGTGAAGTCTTAACCCTGTTGTATATATAAGACATGGTAGTTCTATTATGTGAAGTCTTAACCCTGTTGTATATATAGGACATGGTAGTTCTATTATGTGAAGTCTTAACCCTGTTGTATATATAAGACATGGTAGTTCTATTATGTGAAGTCTTAACCCTGTTGTATATATAAGACATGGTAGTTCTATTATGTGAAGACTTCACCCTATTGTATATATAAGACATGGTAGTTCTATTATGTGAAGCCTTAACCCTGTTTTATATATAAGACATGGTAGTTCTATTATGTGAAGTCTTTACCCTGTTGTATATATAAGACATGGTAGTTCTATTATGTGAAGACTTTACCCTGTTGTATATATAAGACATGGTAGTTCTATTATGTGAAGTCTTAACCCTGTTTTATATATAAGACATGGTAGTTCTATTATGTGAAGACTTTACCCTGTTGTATATATAAGACATGGTAGTTCTATTATGTGAAGACTTTACCCTGTTGTATATATAAGACATGGTAGTTCTATTATGTGAAGTCTTTACCCTGTTGTATATATAAGACATGGTAGTTCTATTATGTGAAGACTTTACCCTGTTGTATATATAAGACATGGTAGTTCTATTATGTGAAGTCTTAACCCTGTTTTATATATAAGACATGGTAGTTCTATTATGTGAAGACTTTACCCTGTTGTATATATGAGACATGGTAGTTCTATTATGTGAAGTCTTAACCCTGTTTTATATATAAGACATGGTAGTTCTATTATGTGAAGACTTCACCCTGTTATATATATAAGACATGGTAGTTCTATTATGTGAAGATTTTACCCTGTTGTATATATAAGACATGGTAGTTCTATTATGTGAAGACGTTACCCTGTTGTTTATATAAGACATGGTGTTTCTATTATGTGAAGTCTTAACCCTGTTTTATATATAAGACATGGTAGTTCTATTATGTGAAGACTTTACCCTGTTGTTTATATAAGACATGGTAGTTCTATTATGTGAAGACTTAACCCTGTTGTATATATAAGACATGGTAGTTCTATTATGTGAAGACTTTACCCTGTTATATATATAAGACATGGTAGTTCTATTATGTGAATACTTTACCCTGTTGTATATATAAGACATGGTGTTTCTATTATGTGAAGTCTTAACCCTGTTTTATATATAAAACATGGTAGTTCTACTATGTGAAGACTTTACCCTGTTGTATATATAAGACATGGTAGTTCTATTATGTGAAGACTTCACCCTGTTGTATACCACATCTGGAGCAACTAGGACAAGGAAATTCATACACCATATGATAGTTGGGAATATGGGAAGCAAAGTGTTGTATATGGAAATTCTTTTTCCAGGAAATGAAGAGATGCGAGCAGATGACAACCTTTTCTCTGGAGAGGCTGTGTATAGGCCCACTACTGCTCCTATAGAGCCTGACCAGGACCACTCCAGATTTTCATGCACTGCTTGCCGCAAGGTTGATTACGAATGTTATCTTTTTCTGCTAAGATATCAGTGAGCAACATGGAAAGGTTATAAACACAAGTCACTGTTTTTTAGTTCAGCTCTGTTACAATACAACCTTTTTTAATTGTGTAAAGGGATATAGGAATACTATTTCCTGTGGTAACTTTTTATTTGGTACAGTTGGCAAAATTGTAGAATCATTTAATAATTAGTCATTCTTTCGTCTGTGCCAACTGCCTTTGCATACAAAATTTTAATTTTCATTCACGTTATTTGTTTTCTTACCTCCTTTTCGTGGATAAAGATTTATCGTAGGTTTTTATAACTCACATAGTTTCAGTGTTTCTAGTAACATCTTGGGCAGTAGATGATTGTTTTTTTGTAAGCCTGCCCTGAGAAATGCTAGCCTACGGGTTGTCTTGACACTAAGTTATTTCTTTAGTTCATCTGCGCTGGGAAAGAGACCAAATATGATATACTACACTTCCTGTCCTTGACGGATTTACCTTTGCTGATGGAACTTGGTGTCTTTTTAGTATACACTATGTGCAATGTCGAATCAGCAAGCTTGCTGATGCATTAACTTGTGTCTTTTTCTCAGAATTTTTACCTCTTTACCTGAGTGCTATGTTACAGCTTCTTTTAGTGAATTTAGTGATTCCGATCTGGCTTCAAATTTCTTATCATTGTTTGCTTAATTGCTCAGTTGTTGATAGAGATGTCAGAGCCGATGCAAGCCATTCATGTGGCAGTATAAAAGCGCACCTACCAGTGACTCTAGCTGGAGAGAGAAACTCAAGTACTCCATCATGTGCCCACCACATGGGATAGTAGCTCGCATACTCGTCACTCTCTTTGCTGTCCTTCTAGGTAAGTTTGTCATATTTACTTAGGCATCAACAGTCAAGTCAGACCATAATCTGAGTTATTCGGAGTTATTTTCTACTCAATTTCTACAATTTGCTTTAATTGTTATGACATTTTTAATTGTGGCATGTCTTTGTAAAAAAATATTGTGATCACCTATTCTTGTTCTATCATGATATTTTGTCCTTTGCCATTTTTGTGTTGATCAGTTGACAAAAAAATCAATTAACGAAGAAAAAACAGCGCGTATTTCTTGTAGCACTAATTTTGTTGTATCATTCAACAAAATGAAAGTTGAAGTTTCTAAGACAGTCATTCATTAGCTTTTAGTTTTCTATTAAAAGTAAAGAATAAACAAAGACAAGGCTATAGCAAGCCATTTGTTATCCAATTGGAAGTCATTTGTTATCCAATTGGAAGCCATTTGTTATCCAATTGGAAGCCATTTGTTATCCAATTAGAAGCCATTTGTTATCCAATTGGAAGCCATTTGTTATCCAATTGGAAGCCATTTGTTATCCAATTGGAAGCCATTTGTTATCCAATGAGAAGCCATTTGTTATGTACATTGTCGTGTACTATTTATGAATTGTCTTCTCTTGTTAATCCTCTCTTATGCCTTCCCATCTTTTACATATAAGTATTATCGTTATCTTTAGAAGTTTGAATCCTGTATTCTGCATCATGCATGCTCCTCGAGGTGTTTCTAGCTCAAATTAATTTCAACTATCACCAGTCAAGCATCCTATCTATTTGTTCATGTTTGTACGTTTTAGGAATGAGTATTACTCATTCCCACTTCATTTCTCTTAAACAGAAACTGAGTATAACCAATAAGCTGGAGTTGTGCATACTGCAATTAGCCACTACCTATATTTCTGTAACTATAATGAAGTAACTGGAAATGGTCCTGCTTGTTAGCGACAACCTGGAAATAAAGATTATTTCTGTGAAACCCAGAAACTGACCTCGCTTGTGTCAAGGATATTTTTAAATGCTCAGTGTTATTAGAGGCCAACGTGATGCAATCACAGCTCCACATTTCTTCACAACTATCAAGTATAACTGAAATATATGTTATTGCGGTTCTACCTAGATCGGTAGGATGAAGTGTTTACTATATCTGTATAATAGAGAAGTCACAAACTCCTGTACTGAATACTGACAGAAATTAAATTTATCTGAACAGTGCATTGAGCCCCCTGTCTGACAGTGTATTGAGCCCGCTGTTTGAAAGAGCATTGAGCCCGCTGTCTGATAGTGCATTGAGTCCCCCTGTCTGACAGATCATTGAGCCCGCTGTCTAACAGTGCATTGAGCCCGCTGTCTGACAGTGCATTGAGCCTGCTGTCTGACAGTGCATTGAGCTCGCTGTCTGACAGAGTATTGAGCCTGCTGTCTGACAGAGCATTGAGTCCCCCTGTCTGACAGTGCATTGAGCCTGCTGTCTGATAGTGCATTGAGCCCGCTGTCTGACAGTGCATTGAGCCCGCTGTCTGACAGAGCATTGAGCCTGCTGTCTGATAGTGCATTGAGCCTGCTGTCTGACAGTGCATTGAGCCCGCTGTCTGACAGTACATTGAGCCTGCTGTCTGACAGATCATTGAGCCTGCTGTCTGATAGTGCATTGAGCCCGCTGTCTGACAGAGCATTGAGTCCCCCTGTCTGACAGAGCATTGAGCCCGCTGTCTGATAGTGCATTGAGCCTGCTGTCTGACAGTACATTGAGCCTGCTGTCTGACAGAGCATTGAGCCCGCTGTCTGATAGTGCATTGAGCCCGCTGTCTGACAGAGCATTGAGTCCCCCTGTCTGACAGAGCATTGAGCCCGCTGTCTGATAGTGCATTGAGCCCGCTGTCTGACAGTACATTGAGCCCGCTGTCTGACAGTACATTGAGCCCGCTGTCTGACAGAGCATTGAGCCCGCTGTCTGACAGTGCATTGAGCCCGCTGTCTGACAGAGCATTGAGCCTGCTGTCTGACAGAGCATTGAGCCCGCTGTCTGACAGAGCATTGAGCCTGCTGTCTGACAGAGCATTGAGCTCGCTGTCTAACAGTGCATTGAGCCCGCTGTCTGACAGAGCATTGAGCCCGCTGTCTGACAGTGCATTGAGCCTGCTGTCTGACAGTGCATTGAGCCTGCTGTCTGACAGTACATTGAGCCCACTGTCTGACAGAGCATTGAGCCCGCTGTCTGATAGTGCATTGAACCCGCTGTCTGACAGTGCATTGAGCCTGCTGTCTGACAGATCATTGAGCCTGCTGTCTGATAGTGCATTGAGCCCGCTGTCTGACAGCGCATTGAGCCCCCCTGTCTGACAGTACATTGAGCCCGCTGTCTGACAGTGCATTGAGCCTGCTGTCTGATAGTGCATTGAGCTCGCTGTCTGATAGTACATTGAGTCCCCCTGTCTGACAGTACATTGAGCCCGCTGTCTGACAGTGCATTGAGCCTGCTGTCTGACAGATCATTGAGCCCGCTGTCTGATAGTGCATTGAGCTCGCTGTCTGACAGTGCATTGAGCCTGCTGTCTGACAGAGCATTTTTCACATGTTTGTTATTCAAGCCTTGTGGTTAGCTTAAGGCACTTTTTTAAGGCGTGTGAATGTTATAGATTGCCAGTAATATCTCCACCTAGGCACCACACTTGCATTAGAACAGAAACACAGGCTAGTGGTGTTTAGAAGATTGTGTGGGAACTATAACTATTGTATTTATATGTAGAAAGGAGGTCAACATAAAATAAGACAGATTATTTCATCATTTATAGGGTTTGGGCTTGTATGGAGCATGACTGGAGAGGAGGGATTACCTGGAGGCACATTCTTTGGAATCTACGTGTTGTTCCTTCTCTGCTCTCTCGCTGGTCTGCTCATGCCCTACATTCGTCTTCCACCATTACTAGGTAAGCTACATTTGTCACCTCTTGTGTCTCTTCTTGTGTCTCCCTAAGCATTATGTAATCAGTAATTTTTCTCACTTCCTTTTTTAATCTCTAACACTGACAACAGAATGAGCTAAAAAAAAATTTTACATCATTACTTTTTTGTGATGACATACCGGAACTAATATCCATTGAAAAATTGACAAACATTTATTCTGCAGCTTCGATAGTTGTACTTAAAATCTAAGCTACTTTGCAACATTTGGTAAAACATCTGTGCGCCAAAATAATTCTAGGACAAAATGGGCATGATGGAGTTATATGTCACAAATATATAATATAATATATATCTCAAAACCATTTTTACTCATTGAAAATGTTATACCCCAGTCCTCATTCAGTAGTCATTCAGTCCTCGGCAATAATTCAGGCTTCAATGATGTGCACCATTTTATTGGCAGTTGTGTGATAAGCTGATTCTGTGGCGGATACACTTCTGCCATATTATCTTTCCTTTCCTTCAGGTATGCTAATCATGGGATGCATTCTGGGTAATGTTCCCTACATCAATGTTGCGAAATACATCGATTCAGGCTGGTCTGCAGCCATCAGGTAAGCCAAAGGCGGGCATTTTATTCTTTTTATAATTGCAATATCTTGATGAAACCCAATTCATTGTATGCTATTGCTTGTAAATATGCTTTTGTGGAAACATTGCAGTAAGTCTGATTCTGTTGATGTCTGTATATTTACAAACTGTTTCACTCTGTCAAGTTACCGGGAACAGTTCAACCAAATATTGCCTTGAATTATGATTATAAAAGTCGTGGGAGCTCTATATTAGTAACGGGTAATTTCCGTCTTTCTTTTTATAAATTTTCAAATTTTTGTGTTCATGCAAATACGTATAATATTAAAATTTCTATCAAATATCTGAACCTGAGATGTTTTCTGTTAAACTATATGTTGCTGTTTATTGTATAGCTTTCGAAATATTTGTGATTTTAGCCGACACCTAGTTTGTAAAAGCAATTAATGTGTGGTATTCAAATAGCATCACATGTTTTTGTAATATTCACATGAACAAAATTTTACTTTTTCAGACTTTTTGATATTGATTACAATTCATTACTGGTTTGCTACTGCCAAGCTTTCTTTTGTATAACTGATTAAATAGAGTGCCTCTACAAACGCTGTTGCATCATACTTACTTTCTAACATTCTGCTCGGAAAAGACAACTTCTCACATTGTCATTTTAGCTGTTAGTTTGTCGTTTCAAGTTTTCAATCGGGGCAGGAGTATTAGCTATTAGAACTCGTACAGAGCCTTTGTGGACAAATGAGTGTCTCTTTTGGTATTGGATTAAATTAATTTATTACAATGTAAGTAACTTGTAATTAGCTTTTTACATTGCTTTTTTACAAAGGTAATTTGACAAGACAAATGCTTTGCTAAATGGAACATGAAATATAGGTTTCTCACTAAATAGAACATGAAATATAGGTATCTTACTAAATGGAACATGAAATATAGGTACCTCACTAAATAGAACATGAAATATAGGTACCTCACGAAATAGAACATGAAATATAGGTATCTTACTAAATGGAACATGACATATAGGTACCTCACTAAATAGAACATGAAATATAGGTATCTTACTAAATAGAACATGAAATATAGGTACCTCACTAAATAGAACATGAAATATAGGTACCTCACGAAATAGAACATGAAATATAGGTACCTCACTAAATAGAACATGAAATATAGGTACCTCACTAAATAGAACATGAAATATAGGTATCTTACTAAATGGAACATGAAATATAGGTACCTCACTAAATAGAACATGAAATATAGGTACCTCACGAAATAGAACATGAAATATAGGTATCTTACTAAATGGAACATGAAATATAGGTACCTCACTAAATAGAACATGAAATATAGGTACCTCACGAAATAGAACATGAAATATAGGCACCTCACTAAATGGAACATGAAATATAGGTACCTCACTAAATAGAACATGAAATATAGGTATCTGACTAAATAGAACATGAAATATAGGTACCTTACTAAATGGAACATGAAATATAGGTACCTCACTAAATAGAACATGAAATATAGGTACCTCACGAAATAGAACATGAAATATAGGTACCTCACGAAATAGAACATGAAATATAGGCACCTCACTAAATGGAACATGAAATACAGGTACCTCACTAAATAGAACATGAAATATAGGTATCTTACTAAATGGAACATGAAATATAGGTACCTCACTAAATGGAACATGAAATATAGGTACCTCACTAAATAGAACATGAAATATAGGTACCTCACTAAATAGAACATGAAATATAGGTACCTCACTAAATAGAACATGAAATATAGGTATCTTACTAAATGGAACATGAAATATAGGTACCTCACTAAATAGAACATGAAATATAGGTACCTCACGAAATAGAACATGAAATACAGGTATCTTACTAAATGGAACATGAAATATAGGTACCTCACTAAATAGAACATGAAATATAGGTACCTCACGAAATAGAACATGAAATATAGGTACCTCACGAAATAGAACATGAAATATAGGTATCTTACTAAATGGAACATGAAATATAGGTACCTCACTAAATAGAACATGAAATACAGGTACCTCACTAAATGGAACATGAAATACAGGTATCTTACTAAATGGAACATGAAATATAGGCACTTCACTAAATAGAACATGAAATACAGGTATCTTACTAAATGATACATAAAATACAGGTATTTTACTAAATAGAACATGAAATACAGGTGTCTTACTGAATGGAGCATGAAATACAAGTATCTAACTAAATAGAACATGAAATATAGGTATCTTACTAAATGTAACATGAAATATAGGTACCTCACTAAATGGAACATGAAATATAGGTACCTCACTAAATAGAACATGAAATATAGGTACCTCACTAAATAGAACATGAAATATAGGTATCTTACTAAATGGAACATGAAATATAGGTACCTCACTAAATAGAACATGAAATATAGGTACCTCACGAAATAGAGCATGAAATATAGGTACCTCACTAAATGGAACATGAAATACAGGTACCTCACTAAATAGAACATGAAATATAGGTACCTCACTAAATAGAACATGAAATATAGGTATCTTACTAAATGAAACATGAAATATAGGTACCTCACTAAATGGAACATGAAATATAGGTACCTCACTAAATAGAACATGAAATATAGGTACCTCACTAAATAGAACATGAAATATAGGTATCTTACTAAATGAAACATGAAATATAGGTACCTCACTAAATGGAACATGAAATATAGGTACCTCACTAAGTAGAACATGAAATATAGGTACCTCACTAAATAGAACATGAAATATAGGTACCTCACTAAATAGAACATGAAATATAGGTACCTCACGAAATAGAACATGAAATATAGGTATCTTACTAAATGGAACATGAAATATAGGTACCTCACTAAATAGAACATGAAATACAGGTACCTCACTAAATGGAACATGAAATACAGGTATCTTACTAAATGGAACATGAAATATAGGCACCTCACTAAATAGAACATGAAATACGGGTATCTTACTAAATGAAACGTAAAATACAGGTATTTTACTAAATAGAACATGAAATACAGGTATCTTACTGAATGGAGCATGAAATACAAGTATCTCACTAAATGGAACATAAAATACGTGAACCTTACCAAATAGACCATGAAATTCAGATACTTTACTGAATGGAACATAAAATACAGGTACCTTATTAAATAGAACATGAAATGCAGGGACATTACTAATTCATACGTAAAAGCAGAGATAGTTCCACAAATTCTGTTAGCATAATGACTGTACGAGTCATCGAATTTTTTTATACTTTGTAGAAGTGTTGCACTGGCGGTTATTCTAACACGGGCTGGGCTAGGACTCGACCCGAAGGCTCTCAAACGCATGTCATGTGTGGTAATCAGACTTGCCTTTTGTCCTTGCACTGCTGAGGCTCTTATCTGCATGGTGACAGCACACTTTCTTTTGGGATTTCCTCTAATCTGGGGTCTTATGTTGGGGTGTGTTTCTCTTACTACATTCGTATTTTTAGCTAGCCAGTTTTAAGGCACTTGGACACTTAAGTGTGCTCCATCTTAAGTTAATTTCTCTATTTTCTTCTTTTTCCATATTACGAAAATCCAATTTTGAAACTGACGCGCTGAAGAAATGATATATGTGATAATTAGTGTGAAATAAAATGTTGTTTTTTGTGGGCCTCGAACTCGTGACATCATGATTCATAGCACAACACTCTATCACTTGCACCACTCAACCACATTCCTAAATTGTAGATTAATCTCTAGTATTATAAGAGTGACGCTCCGGAACGGCTACAAACCCGAAGTTTCATGCTAAGAGGCATTCACTTGAATTATTATGAGGCATACGCGCATCTTCTCCGGGAACCGTCAGTTATTGTTCTTTCTCACGGTGTCTAATACTGTTTCAAAGTTCACTTTTTGTTTTTTATCCTATTCTCCATTAGCTAAGCTGTGACGACTCCAAGTAGTGACATCAACGGTCTCACATTTCCCAGTATAACAAGCTAGGTTAGTGATGACCAGAGGACGTCTGTGGCAGTACATTCATTGGTTTAATGCTTTTGATTGGCTATTTAATCTCTTGAGCTTTCCATGTATTCAAATTGAGATTATCGTTTGTCTGAGAATTACTGCGAGACATCTTGTGTGTCAAATAATACGGTAAAGATATATAGCTGTTGGAGATGTGTCAAGTGCTTCTGTCTGGTAAGGGGAGTTTAAAAAAAGTGGCTTAATGCTGTTGCAGGCACCTCGTGCTCGCCTGCAACTGAGTAAGAGTGTGGTTGATGAACCCCATGACCTTTGCATTGGTACTGTTATAAGGGTGTGCTAGTGGTATCTATAGACTCTCCTGCAATGAAATGAGAAGATGGCATTCTCATAATATGGATATGAGTATTGCCAAAATAAATCTTTAGGTACTTTTTCATCATGTTCTCTACAATTGCGGTATTATTATTTATGTTTCCATGGTGCGCAGTACTGCGAAGCAGCCCCCTCCGAACTCGAGGGGATTGTACGTTTCCATGCTGCGCAGTGGTTTTCAGCAAATACCGCAAATTAGCCAGAGAAGAGAAATTGTATAAATCGAATCGCCTGACGGAGAAATAAAATCGATCACGGATACCGAACGTCATAAACAGTCTTTTTTATTATTCTGTCGTCATTATACTTTTATTTACAATACACATTCACAAGGTTTTACAAACCTTAACATACTTTTTACATAGTAATATATTTTTAATAAGTATTTTTAAGTAATATATTTTTTAAACGTTAATTTAGGACTTGCCACCTATTTTTCGAAATGTTGGCATCGATAACAAAGTCCAGGAAAGTAATCACCTCATCATCCTCGTGAATGCAGACTATAATTAAATTTATGTGAAAGAAGATCGGAAGAATAGTGAAAAAAACAAGATTAGCAGGACAACCTTTGTACTAGTTTATGGCCATCGAAAAATCTGTCTCCCCAGCATGAGAGCTATGCGCAGCCACTGCGCAGTCGCTGTTTCCTTGCTGCGAATTTGCACTGGCTTCGCACTGATCAGTGCGCAGTGATTTCAGTGCGAAGACGACGTTTCCATGATTCGGAGATAGCGCAACTCCGAAGCACTGCGCATCATGGAAACATAGTGAATGTGAACTATGCGGTCACTCATTCCTGTTGAGTCCACCTTCATGCTGGTTTTTAAATAAAGTTTACCAAAATAGACGAAACATTAGGAACGTAAAGTGTTGTTTTCTGTTGCAGGTTTGTGTTAGCAGCCGTATCTCCAGCGGTGGTAGTACCATCACTTCTGGAACTTTCTGACAAAGGTTACGGAGTTGACCAGGGGGTGCCAACTCTGGTGATTGCTGCCGCCTCATTAGATGATGTGCTTGCCATCAGTGCGTTCACTATACTCCTCAGTGTTGCATTTTCAGGTAAGTTTTATTTGTGGTCATAACTGGATTAGAGAGAGTATGCGTTACAGTGCAGCGACACTTCAAGCTAGTTCAAAAGAAAGTTTCAGAGTCAAGCTAAGGTGAAGGATAAATCTACCTTGAGAGATTCCAACAAAATATTTTTATTCGGTGCAACTGTCATCCTTTCCTTTAGTACTTTCTCTCATCAACTTTCTCTGTAATACTCTGTAATGGAGAATCTTCAGGAAGTAATTTTTTGTGTAGTCGAGCCTCAACTTACAATCACTTCTGCTTATGAATATTTCAATACGGCCATATAAAATTAGAGCACATACACGTTACAGTACTTGTCGCAACCTATGAAGTGTTAATTATGACATATGACATCTAAATTTTCTAATAAGGGTTCAACTAGTGATAAATTCCAAAACTTGATGAAAAACATAAACTTAGCATAATACAAAATATATAAATTAGGGTAATTTAAAGTACATAGTGTAAGTTAGAGAAAGTTACTCTTAGGTTTTTTATCACTTATTCAACCAGCAGACCTACATGTATTGCCAAACCTACACTCTGTTCTCATGTCTCTAGGGTAGAGCAACAATAAAAACCTTTCTTCTGATTATTACTGCCATTAGTTATGTATATAATTTAGGATTTGCAACCAGTTTTTACATAGTCCTATAAATACATATTTTTAAATGATGAACGCTGTTATTACTTGTAATATTTATCATTGCTGTTTGGGTTCTGGAATGAATTAGCCAAAATATTGAGTATTCTTGTAAAATTTATATACTCCAAAATTTGACACTTTCGACATATGACGCAAATTTTGAAACATGAATTATGTTGATCTCAGCTCTCTAAAACTTTCGCTTAGTTAGTACGTAGTAGTTTGAGAAACCTCCTTACCAACAAGTATTACGGTGTGATACCTGAATTGCTTGGGTTAATGTTGATAATCTACAATGGCCTACTATGGTTTGTATGTACTCATAAAATATGATTGGTTCTGATGGCATAGGTTACGCTCATTTGTATTAGTAGCCGTTGTTGTTTGTAATAATCAGTCTCTTTCTTATTGGTCTATACTCATTTATCAGCTCTATCCTTATTGGTCTATACTCATTTATCAGCTTCTCCCTTGTTGGTTTGTACGCATTTATCAGCTCCTCCCTTATTGGTCTATATTCATATCAGTCTCTGTCTTATTGGTCTACACCCCTATTTGTCTGTACATTTATTAGCTCCTCCCTTATTGGTTTAGGATCTTCTACGTTATTGGTCTATACTTATTTTTTAGATACCACAAACATTGGAGTAACTATTGTGAAGGGCCCACTTGAGGCTCTCGGAGGAGTCATTTACGGAGTTATCGTAGGAGTCATCACCTGGTACCTTCCACCTTCTACCCATGTATGTAGGTCTCTCCATTGCTGATATTAACCTGCACCTTGTATCTCTCAACTTCTTCTAATGCATGTAGTTATTCTCTCCATTCATGAGGTACAGGTTGATTTTTGAGCTTTTACAAGCTAATGTTTGATTTGGCACCTCATTAGCATATCTATGAGATCCATTTAAACCATAATTGCCACGAACAACTTTTATTGTATTTACTAGGTAAATCAGACACGCTGATTCCGATTTTGTATTCAAAATAAAGATTAGTCCCCTAACCTTCAAAGTCATTTCGGCTTTTTTAAAGCGTTTCAATATCCATTTCAAAAACAACACAATCGGCATTACAAGCTCCACCCATAAATATGTGACGAAACTTAGCTTTTTCAAGAACAGAAGTTAGAAATGTTTAGTCCGATTTAGAATAATAGAGATGGGTGTCTTAAAACCCATTATTATCTAAATCTAGCCTGTAAAATAATTTCAGTTTTTATGAAAGGTATATAAACTATTTAAAATTGCTCGTAGCTTGTTACTTGACGTTTAAATGGGCTAAACGCCAAGGAAAATGAGCTCAAAAAGCACGGTTTTATCACAAGCTAGCGTTGTTATCGCGCTTTTTAAATATGCAATGCTAAATAGCTTATCTACCTTTCAGAAAAGACTGATATTACTTTTACGGCTGAATTTAGATATTAATGGATTTTAAAACACCCATCTCTATTATTCTAAATCGGTCTAAACATCCCTACGTAACTTCTGTTCCTAAAAAGCTAGGTTACGTCACGTATTTATGGGCGGAGCTTGTTATGCCGATCGTGTTGTTTTCAAGACCGATATTAAAACGCTATAAAAAATCCTTCATTACTCTGAAAGTGAGTGGACTAATCTTTATTTTGAGTACAAAATCGGAATCAGCGTGTCTGATTTACCTAGTAAATACGATAAAAGTTGTTCGTGACAGTTATGGTTTAAGGCTGGTTCACACTATATCGCCATATGTTGGAGTTGTCCTTTTGGCCTTCATCGTCAACTATGTCCATCATAAACCGATGGTATCGATGAAGCAAGCCGGATATGTTGGGAAAGTTTGCAGCTGTCAAGCTTTCTTGATAGTTCGCTGAGCATCAACGACAGCCTGTATAATGGTGCCCCATTTCGGCGATGGTAATTCGCTGCTGTGGATAGCGTGATCTGTCTATTTCCGTTTATGATAGTTATTTAGGGACTAGTTTTTTATTTGAGCACGCGGCAAGAAAGATGTTCCTTCGCAAAAAATTGAAATGAAAACAGAGAACACTACGTCACGGACTAATCATTGATGTAAACACGGATGAGTTTGCGGTAGTGTGGACATCGTTATCACCGATGATCACCGATGATCACCGAAGCATTGTGGCATCAACAGCGAGATACGGCGATATAATGTGAATCAACCTATAGTTACAAGATTGTCATTTTGCTGTATATTTAGCAATACCAAAAGCACTCGCAGGCAAACCTGTACCTTCTAGAATCCTACTGAGGTCGTAACAGTAGCAAATATACCAAAGGCATATTCAGCTATTATATATTATTGAGCTTTTAAAAACAGTTGATGAGAACGTAGTAGATTGTGCTATATCAAGCAATTGGCTGTTATAACCCCACAATAGGATGTGGATTATATTGTGAGATTATCTCTGTCATAGTAACTATAACAGTCGCAATTCAATTAAATTCTCTATCGATATCTAATAAGGCATTTTAGCATTACCAAATGCATAGGTTATACAGCATGAGTTTGGTTAACATAGACAAGAAACAATAAAATGTTTATAGATATCTCCAGTTACAGTTTTTACTTATGCATCGTCAGGCATTCACTTATTTCCCGTCAAGGGATCCTTCCTGACACAGTTATTCTGTACTCCGGTAAAGGCATAGTTACCATGATTCACTTGAAATTTTAAGGGATATGCAGTTGAAATCTGAACACTCCATGAGGACCCCCCCCCCCCTTATAGGATGCCCCTATTCAGGGAATCTGAAAGCAGTAGAATTTATGGCTTGGCTTCCATAGAGAGTTGTGTCGTATGGCCCTGGCTGGGCATCTGTTGATTAACTGTCTATTATAAATTACAATAGAAAGTTTATCAGCATTTTGAGTTATAATAGACAGTTTATCAGTATTTTGAGTTTTAATGGACAGTTTATCAGGATTTTGAGTTGTAATAGATAGTTTGTCAGTATTTTGAGTTGAAGTAGGCAGTTTATCAGTATTTTGAGTTATAGTAGACAGTTTATCAGTATTTTGAGTTATAATAGACAGTTCATCAGTATTTTGAGTTATAGTAGACAGTTTATCAGTATTTTGAGTTATAATAGACAGTTTATCAGTATTTTGAGTTATAATAGACAATTTATTAGTATTTTGAGTTGAAGTAGGCAGTTTATCAGTATTTTGAGTTATAATAGACAGTTCATCAGTATTTTGAGTTATAGTAGACAGTTTATCAGTAGTTTGAGTTATAGTAGACAGTTGATCAGTATTTTGAGTTATAGTAGACAGTTTATCAGTATTTTGAGTTATAGTAGACAGTTTATCAGTATTTTGAGTTATAGTAGACAGTTCATCAGTATTTTGAGTTATAATAGACAGTTTATCAGTATTTTGAGTTATAATAGACAGTTTATCAGTATTTTGAGTTATAATAGACAGTTTATCAGTATTTTGAGTTATAATAGACAGTTTATCAGTATTTTGAGTTATAGTAGACAGTTTATCAGTATTTTGAGTTATAATTGACAGTTTATCAGTATTTTGAGTTATAATAGACAGTTTATCAGTATTTTGAGTTATAATTGACAGTTTATCAGTATTTTGAGTTATAATAGACAGTTTATCAGTATTTTGAGTTATAATAGACAGTTTATCAGTATTTTGAGTTATAATAGACAGTTTATCAGTATTTTGAGTTATAATAGACAGTTCATAAGTATTTTGAGTTATAGAAGACAGTTTATCAGTATTTTGAGTTATAATTGACAGTTTATCAGTATTTTGAGTTGTAATAGACAGTTTATCAGTATTTTGAGTTATAATAGACAGTTTATCAGTATTTTGAGTTATAATAGACAGTTTATCAGTATTTTGAGTTTTAATGGACAGTTTATCAGTATTTTGAGTTATAATTGACATTTTATCAGTATTTTGAGTTATAATAGACAGTTTATCAGTATTTTGAGTTATAATAGACAGCTCATAAGTATTTTGAGTTATAGAAGACAGTTTATCAGTATTTTGAGTTATAATAGACAGTTTATCAGTATTTTGAGTTGAAGTAGGCAGTTTATCAGTATTTTGAGTTTGAGTATTTGCCAGCTAAAATACCAAACATCATTCAATGTTTAAGGTAAGCTGTTCAGTGTGTAGCTATAGAATACCTAAATCAGGACTTATACTTAGGCATTAGCTGTTGCTTTATTTTTTACTATCATCGGAAATTAGTGATGAGAGTATTTCTCCTTGTAGAAAAATCTCGATGTGACGAGATCATTTCTGCTTCTTTGTGGAGGTCTATTTGCACTGTTTGGAAGCACAGCTGCCGGCATTGAAGGATCTGGAGCACTTGGTTGTCTCACCCTACCATTTGTAGCAGCAATCAAATGGAGGCAGCAGCTGCCTCAGGGAGTCACTGAGGTAAAGCTATTTAGTTCATGTGAGTCTGATTTTGTTGTAGGTGTTCGCTGTAAAATTTTTCTTAATCAAAAATATTTAATCAATTTGAACCATTACGTTATCCTTAATAGATCAGGCTCCATCAGCCACTCGAAGTAATAAAATTGTTAGTATTTTATTAGTGCTCTAGCTTTGTTTAGGTTTTCTTTTTTGCATCAATAAGTACATGTGTATCAATAAGTCCATGTGTATCAATAAGCAAATGTATATCAATAAGTACATGTGCATTAATAAGTAAATGTGTATCAATAAGTACATGATGTGTATCAATAAGTACATGTGTATCAATAAGTACATGTGGATCAATAAGTACAAGATGTGTATCAATAAGTACATGTGTATCAATAAGTACATGTGTACCAATAAGTACATGTATATCAATAAGTACATGTATACCAATAAGTACATGTATATCAATAAGTACATGTGTATCAATAAGTACATGTATATCAATAAGTACATGTGTATCAATAAGTACATGTATATCAATAAGTACATGTGTATTAATAAGTACATGTATATCAATAAGTACATGTGTACCAATAAGTACATGTGTATCAATAAGTACATGTGTATCAATAAGTACATGTATATCAATAAGTACATGTGTACCAATAACTACATGTGTACCAATAAGTACATGTGGATCAATAAGTACATGTGTATCAATAAGTACATGTATATCAATAAGTACATGTGTATCAATAAGTACATGTATATCAATAAGTACATGTGTACCAATAAGTACATGTATATCAATAAGTACATGTATATTAATAAGTACATGTATATCAATAAGTACATGTGTACCAATAAGTCCATGTATATCAATAAGTACATGTGATTCAATAAGTACATGTATATCAATAAGTACATGTGTACCAATAAGTACATGTGTATCAATAAGTACATGTATATCAATAAGTACATGTGTACCAATAAGTACATGTATACCAATAAGTACATGTGTATCAATAAGTACATGTATATCAATAAGTACATGTGTACCAATAAGTACATGTATATCAATAAGTACATGTATATTAATAAGTACATGTATATCAATAGGTACATGTGTACCAATAAGTCCATGTATATCAATAAGTACATGTGATTCAATAAGTACATGTATATCAATAAGTACATGTATACCAATAAGTACATGTATATCAATAAGTACATGTGTACCAATAAGTACATGTATACCAATAAGTACATGTATATCAATAAGTACATGTGTATCAATAAGTACATGTATATCAATAAGTACATGTGTATCAATAAGTACACGTATATCAATAAGTACATGTGTACCAATAAGTACATGTGTATCAATAAGTACATGTGTATCAATAAGTACATGTATATCAATAAGTACATGTGTACCAATAAGTACATGTATATCAATAAGTATATGTGTATCAATAAGTACACGTGTATCAATAAGTACATGTATATCAATAAGTATATGTGTATCAATAAGTACATGTATATCAATAAGTACATGTGTACCAATAACTACATGTATATCAATAGGTACATGTGTATCAATAAGTACATGTATATCAATAAGTACATGTGTACCAATAAGTACATGTATATCAATAAGTACATGTATACCAGTAAGTACATGTATATCAATAAGTACATGTGTACCAATAAGTACATGTGTATCAATAAGTACATGTATATCAATAAGTACATGTGTACCAATAAGTACATGTGTATCAATAAGTACATGTGTACCAATAAGTACATGTGTACCAATAAGTACATGTGTATCAATAAGTACATGTGTATCAATAAGTACATGTATATCAATAAGTATATGTGTATCAATAAGTACATGTATATCAATAAGTACATGTGTACCAATAAGTACATGTGTACCAATAAGTACATTTGTACCGATAGGCACACGTGTATCAATAAGTATATACATGTATATATCAATGAGTACATGCGTATCAACAAGTACACGTCCATATGTATACCCTGATCTTTGTTATACAACAATTTTGTCTCATACATACATTGTAGCTTGGAAGAATAGCAAGCAATCATCTCCTTCATGTATTTCCTATAAGGAGTTGTTTATTATCAAAAAGGCCCTCATCTTGAGTGACTCATCCATAGATATAGTAAACCCTAAACTATAGTAGGGTTTACTATATCTATGGACTCATCTATCATTTTGTTGGACACTAGAAAAGCCTCTACAGTCATCGTAAAACTTGTAGCTTGAGCAAGTCTGAACCTAGCAACTGACATTAGAAATCACAGTCTATTTGAGATTTAAAGGATAAGCTTCCTTAGCTTGCACAGTTTTTCAATATACTCCGTTTATGTGATATCATTAAGTTGGGGGTGTGTATTGGTGTTCGTTATTCCTTAGATAACTTGTGAAATGAGCTGGTCAACATTGACTTCATGTTGACCTCATGTTGATCTCATCCTGTTTATTTATCAATCGAAGGTATTAACTACATTTGAGTATATACTGTGAAGCCAGTCAGCTGTCGTCAGTAATCATTAGCCAGTTAGGAAGCTGGCAAATATAGTAGTTATCACACCTTTTCCATTTAGTGATGTAGAGAATACAATGCATTGTGGGATACATATATGACTTCATGGCTACCAATTGCAATTTTAAGATGAAAATATGTATCAATTCAGCCGAGTTTTTTCTGTAATGGCTGGTGTATGTGTGTGCGTGCGTGTGTGTGTCTCCCCATCATAATTGAACTTGATTAATTTAGTTTTCAAGCCTCAACATGAGAACTTGCTGCTACGTCATTGCTAGTTGGTTTGTACTTGCAAGCCATCTTTACAACCAGACCTCATGCGTTCCTATAACCGGCCTTTATTGATCTTTTTTAATTGCTGAGATAGTAACAATTGTCAACCTCAAATACAAATAAAAAGGGATGATTCTGTGCCATGATTTGAAAGTGTCATCTATTTTTTTTTTTAATTAACATCATGTAGTTTGTAGAATAACTTATTATTGTGTGGCTCCTTTCTCTGCAATTCAATCATCACCTTACAAAGTGGGTACCCCTTTGTAATCTTTTCCTGTCCATCAGCTGTTTCAATCTACTCCTTGTCAAACTAGCTGAGTAGTTAATGCACTTGACGCTGTTTCTCTATAATAGAGATATAATATCTCTATAATTGAGATATAATCTCTCTATTATAGAGATATAATATCTCTATTATAGAGATATAATATCTCTATTATAGAGATATTATATCTCAATCGGTGTTAATTTAATTGAAATTTGTTCAGTGCTGTTATCATTACAGTTGTGGATCTTTTAAGGGTCTCCTTTAGGATGTTACTCTTTTTAATGGCAAAGTTTATTTTCAAACTGTTGTTTTGCCAAGGTGTGATTTTCTTTTACCATTTTGTGACATTTTGTTATTTTTATGGGATAGTTGTTAACGATCGGATAATATTAATAGTTGACAATGCTGATAATATTTTGACAATCAACAAAATTTGTTCTTTTTTGTTTATAAAATCACTTGCAAGGTTGGAAAACCTTCCCTATCTAGTGGACTGCATCAACTTTATTTTTATCGTAAGACCTCTTCTGTATACTCTGAATGCTGTCATATCTTTTCTCTCTCTCTTAGTTCGCAGCAGACTCCATTATCAGTTACAGAGTCTTTTGAATTGTGTTGCAGCTGCCATCTGAGAGGCACATGGGGTATCTGTGGACTCTCTTTCAGCCCCTACTGTTTGGACTCATCGGAGCAGCTGTGGACTTCCAACAGATAAATGCCAGAGTCGTGGGTGGGTAGATCTTACGTCTTACTGTATAGTCATGCCGAGTGGCTGGCGTATCCGTTATGGCAGTTAGCCCTGTAGTAATGTCATTCTGTTCTCATTATGTTCTCTGTACGTATTGGTTCTTGTGTATTCACTGCAAGCATTAGATAACTATCGCTTATGTCAGTGTAAAATACTTCAAAATGTCTTGCAAAGAATAAATACGCGCATGGGCTGACATTTAATAAAAAAGTTAGGATTTTTGTGTGACCAAAATCTTTGTTATTTTGAGCTAGCTGGAGAATAATCTACTAGTTGAATTTACCTAATCATTATAGGAAATCAACCTGGTCCAGATTTGTGTATGCTGATCTTTACCAAGGAGGCTGCGTTTTGTCAGCACAATAATGGGTCAGTTTTGGTAATAAACCGTAAACTTGTTTTAGGTCTGGGTTTGGCAGTTCTCCTCATTGGATTGGTCGGCAGGGTAATTGTATCCTTTCTGGCAGTTCTAGGCTCTGGTTTCACTCTCAAGGAAAAACTTTTCATTCCTCTTGCCTGGCTTCCTAAGGCCACTGTCCAGGTCTGTCTCTCTACTTGGATTTTTTATGTATAGGACTAGCCATTCAGAGCGGTCTAGTTATCATGTGGCTGGTTCACACTAAATCTTCGTATGTCAGGGTTGTCTCCTCCGCGATTATTCATCAACAATGCGCATCGAAAATCGATGACAACCCGAGGCACCAACCGAGGATATGTTGAGAAATATTGCAGCTGTCAAACTTTTTTGATATTTCGCCATGTCTGTGTAATTCCGCACCCCTTTGGCGATGGTGATTGGCTGTCGCGGAGTGCTTAATCTATACTTCCTATTCTGACTGTTGCTGCGGGACTAGTATATGATCGTTTCATCGACCACATTGTAAAATGAGAATACTCTGTTACATACTATTTGCTGATGTAAACGCCGATGGGTTTGTGGTAGTATGAACATTGTTATCACTATCACTTATTATTATAAATTGTGAGCTTAACGCCGACATACTGCTATATGGTGTAAACCTGCCTTTAGGCTAGGTAGGACCTGCTGAAAAACTGCTATTAGATTTAAGATGTTTTTCATTACAAGCAGTTAGTATTCAAATCCTTGCTTCTACTAATAAATACACGCAATATATTTTTGCGTGCGCTAGATGTTAGTTAGGAGTATAGGCTGCTGGGAGCAATAATTTTAGTCTAATTAGGAGGTCAAGGGTGTGCAGCTTTGTTGAAATATTGTCCATCAGCACAGTTGTCATAAGGAATTAGAATTTTTTTTGGAATGATAGTTGCTACTTTAATTTTTTAAAGTTATCTTCTCTTGGATATTTTTATACGTTTAGGCAGTGTGAAAGCTAAAATATCCTGCAGAAATATCGCGTGAATTCTTTAAGGGTGATATCGCAGGCGTTGTTGCTGATACTACCATATAGGAGTGTTTGACATATCTATCTTTCTCAAAGTTTGTTGTACATGTCCGGTTATTGCTATTAAAATCTTGGAATAAAGAATCCTTAATGCAGAAGATTTGATCTTGGAACCTCCCGTTTGTTAGTCCAACACCTTACCAATTCACCCACACGAGCTTGATAGATTCGCTAGGCGATATATGTTGCTATATGACTTAACGTCACAGAGAAGGGTAGCTCTTATTAGTAAGCTTACTCAAATCATCCATTGGCAATGTGCCAGGCTAATAGCAAGTGGCAGGCAACTCATAAGCTGATTTTTAATACCAGGCAATGCTAGGTAGTACAGCTACTCTATATATATATATATATATATCTCCTGTCCGTCTGTATTATTGTCTGCCCAGCAATAAAGTTTTAAGAGTGACAAATACGCTGCAAACTGAATTTGAACTCACAACCTCCAGTTTTGCTGCACATTCATTTATCCGATACACTATTTATACGATACGCTTGCTACACCATGGAATAAATTTGGTACATGGAATACATGCCAATCTTTCATGACTTCACGTTAAACACTACAGCTAGCTTGATGTGTAAAGCCATACCAAAAGAAAAATCTGTGAAGCCTCACTAGAAGAAAAATGTTTTTAACATTTATGCTAATAATACTGGAGCCTTAACCAGCTCAAGTTGGAAACAACACTGGATGAAATTAATATTTTACAAATATGAGTTTTACAAATTTAATAAATATTTACTTGTATTCAGCATTGAGACATCATCATTATAAAAGGTCACACTATTAGTTTCAAACAAATCTCTATATTTAAATATTGATGTTTGTCTGTCTTTACCTTTTTCTGTCCAGCTATAGCGATTAAGTTTTAAGAATGATATATCTGCTGTGAACTGGATTTGAAATCACAACCCCCAGTTCCGCGAACATCCATTTATCCAATACACTATGCTGTCCAACTGGCTATACCATGGAATAAATTTAGCACATGGAATACATGCCAATCTTTTATGGCTTCACGTTAAACACTGCAGCTAGCGTTGGTATGGTAAAGCCATACACTATGTTTCCATGATGCGCAGTGCTTCGGAGTGGCGCCCTCTCCGAATCATGGAAACGGCGGCTTTGCACTGAAATCACTGCGCACTGATCAGTGCGAAGCCAGTGCAAATTCGCAGCAAGGAAACAGCTGCTGCGCAGTGGCTGCGCATAGCTCTCATGCCGTGGAGACGGATTCTTCGAGGGCCGTGAACTAGTACAAATGTTATTCCGCTAATCTTGTTTTTTTCTATTCTTCCGATCTTCTTTCACCTATATTTAATTATGGTCTACACCCACGAGGATGATGAGGTGATTACTTTCCTAGACTTTGTTATCGATGCCAACACTTTTCGAAAAATAGGTGGCAAGTCCTAAATTAACGTTTAAATAATATATTACTTAAAAAATACTTATTAAAAATATATTACTTTATAAAAAATTGTGTTAAGGTTTGTAAAACCTTGTGAATGTGTATTGTAAATAAAAGTATAATGATGACAGTAGCATAAAAAGACCGTTTCTGACGTTCGGTATCCTTGATTGATTCAATTTCTCCATCAGGTGATTCGATTAATACAATTTCTCTCCTTTGCTAATTTGCTGAAAACCACTGCGCAACATGGAAATGTACAATCCCCTCGACTTCGGAGTACTGCACACCATGGAAACATAGTGATTCTAGAAGAAAAATGCATGCTCATAAGTGAAGAAAAACGCTTAAACTCATATAATAGATAATAATCCTATTGAAATCAGTATAGATCTGTAGTAGGCACTGCAGCCGGTATGGTATGAATTACACAGAAATAAACACAGTAAACAATAATAGCACAGTACACAGAAATAAACACAGTAAACAATAATAGCACAGTACACAGAAATAAACACAGTAAACAATAATAGCACAGTACACAGAAATAAACACAGTAAACAATAATAGCACATTACACAGAAATCAACAAACACCTTTATTTAAAAGTTAGACTGGTAAATGTTAATGTTGAATGTTGATTAAAAGTAAATTTTCTCTACAAAAACCTTTGTATTACCCGTGCAACGCCGGGCATTCCGCTAGTGTAATATATATCATAAACTGTAAGTTATTTATCATTCTGATATAAATTACAGATAAATTCTGATACTGAAGAATTACTTATATTCATAACTTATTAATGCAGCTGATAAATATATGTATGATGGACAATCTCCTTGTTTTGGTCCATACATAAATAATATTTCTCACTATTACCATCTGCAATGTTGGCAATTGTTACAATCTGTCACTCAATAGGAATGCATTGTAGTATTTCTCTAACAAATCTTATGAAATTAAATATGAATATTTTTTTCTTTCTTAAATACTAATAAGTAAATAGACATATGCTTTATTTGCATTTTTTGTGATAAGAAATGATCAACTACTCAATATCCAAGATCTAGATTGGGTTAGCTTTTAAATATGGTTAAATAGACTAGATCAGTATTCAAATCAAATATTGCCTCTTACATTTGGTATCTCTTAATTCGCATCATTTTAATGCCTCCTAATGTTTTGGCATCCTTGCCTATTTGCTGGGAGCTTGTGAAATGAGGTGATAGTGTGATGGTTTTTTATAATAAGTTCTCTTATTTGTTTTTTAACATTTGTAGTTTTAATAGTCACATCAACGATGAGACATTGTTGTGCAATTTGTTCATACTCTTTATACGCTTGAAGATATTAAGAACAGCATTTTAATTGTTAATATTTTAATTTAGCCCTGAATCTGTTGTATGCTTAGCCTTGGTTCCGTTGTATGAAGAGCCTTTTGATTTGAATTTGATCTCAAAGTTATTTCGCCGACCAATGCCGACAAAAGCAAAAAAGCATAAACAAATGAAACAATATTAATAATAATGCCCTGGTTTCAATGTGTGCATAGCCTTAGTTTCAATGTGTGCATAGTCATGGTTTTAATGTGAGCATAGCCTTAGTTTCATTGTATGTGTAGCCTTAGTTTCATTTTATGTGTAACCTTAGTTTCATTTTATGTGTAGCCTTAGTTTCATTGTATGCGTAGTCTTAGTTTCATTGTATGTGTACCCTTAGTTTCATTTTATGTGTAGCCTTAATTTCATTGTATGTGTAGCCTTACTGTAGTTTCATTGTGTGTTGTGTAGCCTTAGTTTCATTTTATGTGTAACCTTAGTTTCATTGTATGTTTAGTCTTAGTTTCATTGTATGTGTAGCCTTAGTTTCATTGTATGTGTACCCTTAGTTTCATTTTATGTGTAGCCTTAATTTCATTGTATGTGTAGCCTTACTTTAGTTTCATTGTGTGTTGTGTAGCCTTAGTTTCATTGTATGCGTAGCCTTAATTTCATTGTATGTGTAACCTTAGTTTCATTGTATGTGTAGCCTTAATTTTATTGTATTCATTCTTGGTTCAGCCTTGGTCTACCTAAAGCGGTTAAATTAGTAAGAAAGATAGAGAATAGGTTTGTCAAAGCTGAGCTCATTATAATCATTCCTTTGTACGGCCAAGTATGAAATAGTTATCATTGGGGTTACAGCAAGTTGCATGTCATGCAAGGCGTGCAATCTTTTTGCATGTCCGGTTAATGAAGACTCCCAGGCTCATGTACTTTCATACGGTTGATCATCAGGATAGGATGGGTGTAGAGACTTCCTGCATCCTTGATGAAGATCAGTGTATTACGCAGTACCGGCTGTTTGAATGACTGCCTCTGACAATGCTGCTTGTATCCTGAGAAACATACAATTATAGGCCTATAATAATCGTGTATGCCTCGAGCTGATAACCATGTTACCCCACAATATGTTGATGATGTCTGAATTAGGGCTAGAGTAATGATCTGAAGCGATTCTACCACTAACTCCATCTCTCAGCACAGATTATGCTATACCTCCTATATACTCCAGCCAGACCTTCAGCTTTATGATAAATTTTAATAGACCTCCAGCTGTTATAATTTATCATAAAGTTATCTTGAATGGTGCAGAGGAGCTTGTTTATTTCTGTGTGCGCTATAATTAAGTTTTTATTATATATGCTTATCTTTATAGCATTTTGGGGAAGTCTGAGCACGTATTTTTTTAGTACACTGACCGTCCCGTGCGCCATTAAAGATTGACGGGTTTAATAAGCGTTTCCACAATTATTTCATAGTATGGTAAGGTGGCCGCGTAGCCACCTTTAGCGCGCCTGTCTGCAAAACCGGTGTTTCCGAGATCAATTCCAGTTCGAGGCGATTGTTTCGTTCTTAGCGCGCTTATTTTATCTCTACAAATGGACATACAACAGACCAACAAACACTTAGATTTATATATACTTGCATATAGATTACGCCTTAGCTGCGAATTATTAATATTTCATAATTATATCATCATTATTATTAAATTATTATTCCTAGGGAGCTGCTCATGAGCACCGGCTGATACATAAACTATACACCTTCATTTGGGGAATCTAAGACTTACACCTTCATTTGGGGAATCTAAGACTTACACCTTCATTTGGGGAATCTAAGACTTACACCTTCATTTGGGGAATCTAAGACTTACACCTTCATTTGGGAATCTAAGACTTACACCTTCATTTGGGGAATCTAAGACTTCCATTTTTATTTGGGAAATCTAAGACTTACATTTTCATTTGGGGAATCTAAGACTTACGCCTTCATTTGGGAAATCTAAGACTCACACCTTCATTTGGGGAACCGAAGACTTACACTTTCATTTGGGGAATCTAAGACTTACATCTTCATTTGGGGAATCTAAGACTTACACCTTCATTTGGGGAATCTAAGACTTATACCTTCATTTGGGGCATCTAAGACTTACACCTTCATATGGGGAATCTAAGACTTACACCTTTATTTGGGGAATCTAAGACTTGCACCGAAAAGAAAAATAAACTCTAATGTGTTGGCGGAAGGTAGGAAAGGTGTTCAGATGTGGAAGACTGTCTCCGGCCTCGGATGATAGGGTTATAAAATCCTATCCCTCCTGGCTTATCAGAAATTTAGTAGTAATCTGTAATGCATTAAAATTATGTCTATTGTTGATAACTTGCCAGTTGGTTACTAAAATAGCGCGAGTTACAGTTCAAGACTCACTCATGCTTCAACTCACAGTTATGTTTTTTATTCATGCAATCAGTTTGCCTTACATACATCTATATTTAATGCGGACTTTTGTGAATATTCTTTACTTTCATCTATAACTAGTGTGATTTCTACATTTTGTGAGCAAATCATTAATCAATTCATTTTTGGAATCATTTATGTAATAGCGTGCAGACTATAAAAGCAATAGGCCTACTACTATTTCAAATCGCTAATGTGAACTCTATGTTCAAATTGTTACTGCTCATGAAGCGATGTAGATAAACTTGTGTGTACTACTGTATAACACGGTGTAGCAGGGTATAACACTTTGGTACTACTGTATAACACTTATACCAGTGTCTAGCACTTATCTATTAGTGTATAATAGTTGTATATCAGCTTATAACACTAATGTACTAGTATTAAACACTTGTATACCAGTGTATAACACCTATGTACTAGTATACAACAGTTGTGTAACAGTGTATTACACTTTTGTACCGGTATAGTTGCTATTTTTATGCTCTCCCCGAAAAGGCTAAAGAAAAGGCTCTGACTGACTGTACATCATGCTTCTCTCAGCCTGTTCTTGTTAATCATCAGGCCTATTATCCACAGGCTCTTATAGGCTCTCGGGCCTACGACACAGCTCTGTACAGAGGTGCTGATGAAGACACGCTACGCTGGGGTCTGCATATTCTAACCATTGCTGTTCTTTGTATCATCCTCACAGCACCAGCCGGTGCAGCACTCATCAGCCTCTCTGGTCCTCGACTTCTACAAAAGTCTAAAGAAAAGTGAGTGGGCACAGTAACACTGAATAGAGAGAGAACCTTGTCCTTTTTGTCAGAAAGTCTATCGTAATGCTTGGGCTGCCAATATGCCCCTAAGAAACTAGTACCCTGGCAATTTGATATGCCGTAAGAGATCATTGGGTCTAATAACTAGACATACAATTATTGCAAAGTGTGGTAAGACGGTTTATTGGTTCAGGTGTTAGTGTCCGTCTGCCCAGCTAAATGTTGTATGTTCAATTCCCGTATAATGCAATCTTTTTTCTAACATCTAGCTGTTGCTTCGGACAGGCAGACAGCCAAGCACGGTTTTAGTTATAGTAAAGATTGCAGTCAAGATTCCAGCCCTGTATCTTACAGTCATAAGAATAGGTATCAACTTGCGTGGGCCATAGAAGTTGAAAGCTTGTATTTTACATACCTGTATGTACATATCATCATTGGAGAATGACCATATAACCAATAAAGAGATATCTGACGGGTATGCCTTGGTGACACTTGACCAGTCTACCTGTCATGAGCCTTAAACATAGAGTACAGACTATATAATATTTTCTTGCAGGTCTAAAGAAAGTCCAGAGATGAGTAAAATCGATGATGATGGTGATGATACGCATACGACTCAGCCAGTATGATGCCGCATGTTTTATGCTGCCAATATGTCTTCTTAGGTCCGCGTATGTCTGGCTGGAGCCAAAAGCTATACTAAGGTTTGACAGAGGTTAGGCTGAATTTAGGCTGAGCTATACACTGCTGTTAGCTGATTGCTTAGTTCCAATACAGAGACAATTTTTGTTTTTAATACTGATTTACACACCTGATCTATTTACATACGAGCCGACTCATCACAGATTGCACATTGCTGTTTAGTCTCGCGACGCCTTTTTAAATTGCTAGTTTCGACTTGAAATCTGTTTGTGGGTTTCAAGGCAGCGACTGGCTGCTGCAACTGTTTTCACGAAGCCAAAGTTCTCTTGTGACTACACATCAGTATCTCCTATTTCTAAACATTGTTCAAAGACTGAACAGTCTGGTCGCTAATTAGGTGTTTGTCTCCTCGTGGTGGGAGGCTTTTAGTAGTTTCCACAGTTTAATCAATTTATTTATTAAACCTCATGTGTTTCATCTCCTCAGCCTCGGCAGGGTTATGTATGCTGCTCAATATAGTTTGTGCAATTCTTAACAGACCATGTTCAAATTATTTCAACATTTTAACAAAGTTTGTGTTAAAATTGGATTCAATGCTTATCCAATGTCTGCATATAAACATCTGAGTTGCCAGAATTTGAACTAAAATACATGTAGTTGATAATACTATGGCCAGTGGCTAGAAGTCAGCAAACAAGGTAAGAGAGTGAGGTTTAACTGAGAAGCTGATCTATGTAAGACAGGTTCTATAGATAATAAGACAGGTTTTATAGACAGTAAGACAGGTTCTATAGACAGTAAGACAGGTTCTATAGACAGTAAGACAGGTTCTATAGACAGTAAGACAGGTTCTATAGATAGTAAGACAGTTTTTATAGACAGTAAGACAGGTTCTATAGACAGTAATACAGGTTCTATAGACAGTAAGACAGGTTCTATAGACAGTAAGACAGGTTCTATAGATAGTAAGACAGTTTTTATAGACAGTAAGACAGGTTCTATAGACAGTAATACAGGTTCTATAGGCAGTAAGACAGGTTCTATAGGCATCTTTTCTCGTACAGTCTGAGCACAGCGATATGTCACTTTGTTCACTTGCTCAAGCGTTTGTACTGTATTGTACATCCTTGTGGTATTCATATCTACTCGCTGTTTGTGCTTTGATCGGGTATTGTGTAGTAATATCTGTTCTTTGCCGGCAGGAAAGTGTGTAATATGTATATATGTACATGTATCCTAGCTCACTCTAATTCATGCCATATCCTAGATGATATACACCTCTTTATCCATAGAAATAGTAGTCATATTAGATTTTACACCAGAGCCTATTCTCCAATGTCAATCTCAAGTATTCCTAAACATGTTATATTGTAACAGGTTTGATTTTTCCCTTTGTACTGTACATATGATTTTGTAACAAAAGCAACATTTTAAAAATGAACGTGTAGAAGAGTATATAACATGTATACAAATTACATACATCTAATGAAAACTGCACAACACTTGACAAGAAAGCCCAAACATGCAACATATAAACAGTTGCATTGATAGATATCTACTCCATGGGCAGCACTTCCTGTTATGTAACCATTTTGGCTGTTCTGATAAGTCATGGTACCGATAAGCATCTGCTCGCTGCCGGCCTACAATATGGGTAAACTCGGGCAGCAGATTTCACACTTGCTGGTTGATCGCTGCTATGCTGTCTACCGCCATGCTGTCTGTTCTACTCCTCGTGCTCTCGCTTGTAACTCTCGGTGATCAGGCACAGAGTCCGATGCCGGCATGGGTAAGTGGTTAATATCATTCTAGAGTATTTGTTTGCATGTTTTCATTTTCTAGCGCTGCACCCTTTTAGGAGCAAGAGCACTCCAGTCCTTGCTATAGTTCCTTTCCCAAAGTTCTGTAGTTGTTTAGCTGTGCTTACAGTTATTTTTAACAATATGACCGATTACAGGCAGGAGTTTTTTTCTTTTATACATTTTTAAAGAAAAAACTTTTGTTGTAATTGTAATAGTGGATAGTGACCTCATCAAGATAGAAAGAAAACTTGGTCTATCAAGCTGATGAGCTTGTTTTTCGATAATCTGCAAGCATAGAACTTGCAAACCGAAATCTCATCCTGATTAATTTGTCTCACAAAATCTAGTTTAGAAAAAAGTTTGGATAAAATCACATAAACAATACATTCTCTCATAATCAATGACTGCGAGACCTGCTGTTGGCTAAGCTCACCATAAGCTAGACGCTAGAGTAGGAATGTTTATGTTGCGTCAGTAAAGCTATATACATATATATATCAACTTAAGTCAAGTTAAATCCTGACAAAATATAATTCTGCCAATAATACGTTTCATAGTTTTACTATGGGTTTATCCTCTTTTATTCATGCAAACCTGTCCTTTAGTAATACTTGCTCTGTGATTTTACTGACATAGTTTGCTCCGTGATTTTACTGACATAGTTTGCTCCGTGATTTTACTGACATAGTTTGCTCCGTGATTTTACTGACATAGTTTGCTCCGTGATTTTACTGACATAGTTTGCTCCGTGATTTTACTGACATAGTTTGCTCCGTGATTTTACTGACATAGTTTGCTCCGTGATTTTACTGACATAGTTTGCTCCGTGATTTTACTGACATAGTTTGCTCCGTGATTTTACTGACATAGTTTGCTCCGTGATTTTACTGACATAGTTTGCTCCGTGATTTTACTGACATAGTTTGCTCCGTGATTTTACTGACATAGTTTGCTCCGTGATTTTACTGACATAGTTTGCTCCGTGATTTTACTGACATAGTTTGCTCCGTGATTTTACTGACATAGTTTGCTCCGTGATTTTACTGACATAGTTTGCTCCGTGATTTTACTGACATAGTTTGCTCCGTGATTTTACTGACATAGTTTGCTCTGTGATTTTACTGACATAGTTTGCTCTGTGATTTTACTGACATAGTTTGCTCTGTGATTTTACTGACATAGTTTGCTCTGTGATTTTACTGACATAGTTTGCTCTGTGATTTTACTGACATAGTTTGCTCTGTGATTTTACTGACATAGTTTGCTCTGAATATTGCTTTAAAATAAACCTATTTTAAAAGATCTGTTGCTTTTGCAGCTACTAGTTCCAATGGTTGTTCAATATTAGAATGTTATTTAGGGAATTTACTAATACCTCTTGGGTACTCACAAAACCCAGGCAGATGGGCTCTTTGCGACTCCCGAGCATAGCGAATTCCTCTCATAGCGAATGCCTCTCATAGCGAATGCCTCTCATAGGGAATTCCTCTCATAGCGAATGCCTCTCATAGCGAATGCCTCTCATAGGGAATGCCTCTCATAGGGAATGCCTCTCATAGGGAATGCCTCTCATAGCGAATGCCTCTCATAGGGAATGCCTCTCATAGGGAATGCCTCTCATAGGGAATGCCTCTCATAGGGAATTCCTCTCGTAGCGAATGCCTCTCGTAGCGAATGCCTCTCATAGCGAATTCCTCTCATAGGGAATGCCTCTCATAGGGAATGCCTCTCATAGCCAATGCCTCTCATAGGGAATGCCTCTCATAGGGAATGCCTCTCATAGGGAATGCCTCTCATAGCGAATGCCTCTCATAGCGAATGCCTCTCATAGGGAATGCCTCTCATAGCGAATGCCTCTCATAGCGAATGCCTCTCATAGCGAATGCCTCTCATAGCGAATGCCTCTCATAGCGAATCCTCGCAGCTCTATCTAAACCATCTGATCATCAGTTTTACTTTCTTCATTTATTTATATTCAGGTTTCAAGTGAATTTCAGACGTTAAAATCGGACATGAAAGCTCAAATAGGGAAACTGAGCTCTACCTTGGCTAGGATTGGTAAGTCTGGTGAACAAATACCAGATTTTAAACACTATTTTCAACAGACATTTATGTAGATGATTGCCACATCAACTTCAACAACTTTTAAATTTAAAGCAGTTTGTTGTAACAACTAAAAAGTACACCGAGGGACAAACCATTCCTTTCTACCTAATGAACGCTAAAGACACAAATTACCTTGTATGATGTTTAAGAGTTATTCGCTCTTGCATCTATCTAATAGGTTTCCGTGTTGTTGATAGTAACAAATAAGCATCAGGTTGAGTTTAGAAAATTTCCTTCATTGCATATTGCAAAGTTTTATGCTTATCATATGAAAACTTTTTATTCTAGGTTTGTTGCTGTCAGTTGAGACATGCATATCATATGCTTATTTATACATGCATATGTGCAAATATTAACTCAAAATGTAGCGCAGTACAACTCTGAATCTGCTGGCTTCCTGCGTTGTGCTTCTCTTTTTCTACTTATAGTAATGTTGGCTAGAAACAAATATTGATAAATGATGCCCATCACCTCATCACCTTACATGAATTCTATCATCTGTAGATAATGCCCTCATCAGGTTACGTGAGCCTCCGAGTACGTCTCCGCCTGATAACCTGCAATACCAAAGGAGTAACTACCCAAGAACCTGTCGGGAAGCTCTGAGCTCCAAAATTGTTAGACATGATAGATGGACATACATTGATCCAGATGGACCTATGAGATCAATTAAGCCATTCTCCGTTCGATGTGGTTGGAGTGGAGCCGCTGTCACCACCGAGGTACTCGTCTTGCAATCTGCAATAGTCTAGATAATCTACATGTAGCTATTACCTCGGCCTGGCCATGTCCCAAATGATCATACTTGGTAAATAATAAGCATATGCTATCGATGTGATGCGACTGAATTTTAGAAGTTATACAGAAATTAGCTGAATGCCCTGCGTTGCAATGGTAATAAAAAACAGCTTATAAACATTACCTTACCTACAACATTACCTATTTATTACATTACTTGCAACTGTTTATCAGCGGTTTTATTATCTGTGCAACGCCGGGCATTCACTTCATAGACCAATTAACTATGCTTAATATAGTTAACTTAAATACATGTATACTTAAATATAGCTAATAGGTCTATGATTCACTTATACAACAGTATCCCATGACGCGCATGATGCGCAAATTTGAGCCAATCCGCATCATAGAAACGGCCTAAATCTAAAAGCTAAGCAAGTTTTGCTACTCGTACATGTTATCAAATCCATCATACTTGGTAATAATGAAAATGGCACTTGCGAAGGATGCGCATTAATATATCGCACAGGCTATTCCATTCTAAAAATTTTCACGCTTCAGCCATTTTTATTTTTATTTGAGCAGCTCCAATGTTCTGAACGAATACTGCTAAGCTAAGCGTGACAAGACTGTGTAGCATTTTATGGGGTATTTAGCTTAATACTTGACCTATGGGGTCAAGCGCTGGCATCAAATGCCCATCCAGCGAATGTTCATTAAAACACTCAATTGCGCACAACTCCAAATGCGCATCATGTGTGTCATGGAAACATAATGCTAGTGATCCCAGCTAGTAATCGTTACGTGTGAGGCAACTTCGTTATGCGTATTTTAACGGATGTATTGAATGTTTTCACTATTATTCACGGCTCTGCTAGTTGTACGATGTAGTCCAATGGACAAGCTTGATGTCTCCAGAACTGGAGGTTCTGAGTTCAAATCTTCTTCAAAACGGGTTTTTCATTAGTAAAACTTTGTCGCTATAACTGGACAGACGGACACTGGAATTTATATATTGTACATGAGTCACTATGAGCTATCTGTGTGTTACTATGAGCTATCTGTGTGTTACTATGAGCTATAAGTGTGTTACTATGAGCTATAAGTGTGTTACTATGAGCTATTATAAATGTGTTACTATGAGCTATACATGTATGTGTGTGTTACTATGAGCTATATGTGTGTTACTATGAGTTATATGTGTGTTACTATGAGCTATATGTGTGTTACTATGAGCTATACGTGTGTTACTATGAGCTATACATGTGTTACTATGAGCTATAAGTGTGTTACTATGAGCTATAAGTGTGTTACTATGAGCTATAAGTGTGTTACTATGAGCTATTATAAATGTGTTACTATGAGCTATACATGTATGTGTGTGATACTATGAGCTATATGTGTGTTACTATGAGCTATATGTGTGTTACTATGAGCTATCTGTGTGTTACTATGAGCTATATGTGTGTTACTATGAGCTATATGTGTGTTACTATGAGCTATGTGTGTGTTACTATGAGCTATATGTGTGTTACTATGAGCTATATGTGTGTTACTATGAGCTATATGTGTGTGTGTTATTATGAGCTATGTGTGTGTTACTATGAGCTATCTGTGTGTTACTATGAGCTATAAGTGTGTTACTATGAGCTATATGTGTGTTACAATGAGCTAACTGTGTGTTACTATGAGCTAACTGTGTGTTACTATGAGATGAGATAGCCATGTGCAACTATGAGCTAGCTCTGTCCGCCACTAGCCGCTCAGCTCATACATCAAGAAGGTAGATGTTGCTCGCTGCTGTCTGTTTATATTTACTAGATGAAAGATATACGTGTAATTTCATTCGTGATTTGAAAGCTGTTCATGGCTAGACCTACTCTTAGTAGAGGTCAAGTTAATGTTACCCTTAGCTGAATTTCTACTTCCGCTTGCTTTGATCATGGTCTTATTTTAATAATATATTTTATTCTTGTGAACAACTATTAAACTTGGAGAAACAGTGCTTAAATGAAACATGTAATTTTAGTTTGGGTTTTCGAACTCATACTGGATGAAGAATATAGGGGGTCCGCGTGACTGTATTGATCACAGGGATTTCGGTGTACCAGGGGCAGCTGACTATTGTCCAACAACCAAGACTAAGATAGACTATGCTCTGTCCCTCGACCAGATGAGAGCAGCCGTGCATGTCTCCGGCAACTGCAGCCAGCGGTAAATATCAGCAATAAATTTTGTTGCATGTTAATTAGTCTGAAGCAGTGTACGTTGTCACAAAAGTCGTCGGTTAACTTCATGTTAAATTTAAGTTGAGTTAAGTTACATGCCTTTGGTACAAATACTCATGGCTTCATGACAAAGGCAGCTAATAGAATGCCTAAAAGTATTTAGGCATAACTCTCAGGTTGATACTGAGAAGAAAAGTTTGCTCATAGCATTAAGATAAGTTCATGCATGTATATTTTCACACTGGTAGTAGACACAATGGCCGGAACAACTCAGTTGTCTTTGTTTTTGTCTGAATCATTGCGTTTCCCTGATGCGGTAAATCTGCAAGTCTGCATCATCCGCGAGATGAAAATGGGAAAAACCTGCAAGTCAAGAGAATTTTATTACTCGCAGATTTTTTCATGCTTGTGGAGATGGAAACGCCACTTGTGAATGATGCGCACGAAAATGTTGCGCAAGTAAGTCCACTTTAAATATTGTCCATACTTCAATCGTTTCCATTTCAAGTTGATGAGGCAGGAGACCGCTATGCACCGCATTGACCTTTGACATAGAATTCCTAATTTTTTCACAAAGCGCTTGTGTTAATGCGCAGCATGCAAATGTCCATTAAAACACTTATTGGATGGTAACTGGATGTTCACAAAACTTCCAGATCATCATCATCCGCACATTGGAAACATAGTGAATAAAATCTTTTTCTGCTGATCTAAACATATTACACGATCCTGAGAACAGATCACCATTTCAAACGCTGGTCTAATTGTTTTGCTGCAAAAACACAATGACATTCGAAGAACATCACGCAACTGATCAATTGTCAAAGGGTTCAAACACTAGTTTATAGTACAGTTGTCAAAGGGTTCAAACACTAGTCTATAGTACAGTTGTCAAAGGGTTTAAACACTAGTTTATAGTACAGTTGTCAAAGGGTTCAAACACTAGTTTATAGTACAGTTGTCAAAGGGTTCAAATACTAATTTATAGTACAGTTGTCAAAGGGTTCAAACACTAGTTTATAGTACAGTTATCAAAGGGTTCAAACACTAGTTTATAGTACAGTTGTCAAAGGGTTCAAACACTGTTTATAGTACAGTTGTCAAAGGGTTCAAACACTAGTTTATAGTACAGTTGTCAAAGGGTTCAAACACTAGTTTATAGTACCGTTGTCAAAGGGTTCAAACACTAGTTTATTGTACAGTTGTCAAAGGGTTCAAACACTAGTTTATAGTACAGTTGTCAAAGGGTTCAAACACTAGTTTATAGTACAGTTGTCAACGGGTTAATACGCTATCACTGTGTGTACACTAGTCAATAGTCAGACAGATTTTACCTAAATCTTGATAGGATGATTAATTACAAAACTTTTTTTTGCCAGACTAAAAATGTTTAAAAAAATTGGCCAAAATGCAAGTTCAATTTGTTCGACTTGCGACCGATTGTTCAGTTGGCATAACCAATCAGAGCAGATCGAGTCAATTTCTTTTTCTCTGTTAAAACGAGCCAGGGTACACTAACAAGCGATACTCTAGTTTGAATTTGTTCAATTTGCGCACGATTGTACAGTTGGGACAACTGATGTACGCGCTTGCTAATAACAGATGATCGATCGGCTATTGTACTGATTTATACCAAAGTTGTCGAAGCGTTTATTCCTTAACTTGTATTATTCTTTGGAGCTCGTAGTCACTGAGTTGTTGCTGAGACAATTTTGCTTGCTATTGATGATCTTCTACATAAATTAATTGCTACAGTCACCAACCAAGGTCAACATGAGTTTATTAGATGTTGGAAACCAGTTTAAGTCAACTTGCTCATAAACGCTGTTCTTATTATATTAGGTCTAACTTTTACATGGGCAATGTGTTTGTTTATAGTTTGGGTTATTTTGTTGTAATAGGGTAGACTGGGACTGCCATGCAAGCAGCATGCTTTATTTGGATTCTCTTGGAACTAAAGCTATGGCATTTGGAATGCCATTGGAGTCTTTTGAATACTTTTCACAAGGTAAATGCAGAGTAGTAGCGTTTATCTGTAAATCATAATGGTTCATGGTTTCTTGATACCTTTAAGAATCTTAATCTATTATAGACGATAGTACTATCTTTCTACACAACACATGAGTAGTTCATGGGTCACTGAGACGTACTTCTGGCATCACATGCTGCATCTCAGACATGCAGTTTTGCTGAGCTCTGAATTAGATAGAGTGAAGGTCATGAAGATAATGCTGGATTTTGTGAACAGTTCATCACTTCCGAAAATTTGCGATAAATTCAATAGCCACTTGTTTAACCTTTATCACGAAACCTGAGAAATTAACGAATTCATCAGTTTCTATGTGAGAATTATCTACACAAATAAAGCAGGCCTATTAAACAACAGCAATTTATATGTAATTATTAAAGGGTGAATTTAACATCAAAACGTTTGGATTTAAAACTGATTGAAATAATATCAAAATTTTATCAAGTGGGAATCAATTCTTTGAGTCAATTAGAGATGCATTGAGCTGCTGCGCTGCTGACACAATTCTCTGTTAACTGGTCCATTCATACAGTTAGCTCATTGCCTGTTTTATACACATTGGCATTTTACCGATAGAACAACTCCAAATTGACGGTCAAGCTTGCTGTTTAACTTGTATCACAATTCCTTTCACCATTTATCTGTTTGCATACTTTTCTGTAATTATTGCTGTTTAGGACTTTGTGAGTGCGGCAAGGATAACAGCTGCGTCAAGTCTTCCTCTCTCTGTAACTGCGCTGCTGACTCGCCGAACAGTTGGCTGCGGGATAGGATTGTGGTGACAGACAAGCGAAGTCTTCCTGTTACAGCTTTTACATTGGGAGACATGCTGAGCAACAGAGATCAAGCTCAGATCTCTGTGTCTAACGTTGTCTGCCAAGATAACCCATGGAGCTGAACAATGGTTTCAAAGCTATATCTCATGGATTATATTCGCTTAGTGTCATGCATAGTGCTTTGTTATACTATTTTGGGGCATGCCATAGTTGAGTTGCTGCATGAGCTGTAACTGTTAAATTTAATGATTTTGAGAACAGAGCTGACATTTTATTTAGCAAGAACAAATTTTTACTAATAGCTTTTGTAGCATTATAGCTTTCCTGCATGTGGAGTTTTTCATAGAGAAATCTTAATTTAGTGTCTTGAAAATGCAGTATGCCGTGAACCGTTTGAGAATCTGGTTCTAAGTTTTGTTACAAATAGTACTGGAACATTTCTTGAAACCACACATTCTTGTGATATCAATTGCACCTTATATTCTTGTATATTCTTGATGCTATGGCATCTGGCAGCTGTTTGCTATATTTATGCTGTTCAATATAATCATCTTTGCACCTGTTACCTACAGCAGCTTCTCTAATCGGCTTAGTTAGGTGATGAAAACAGCTATTAGAATATGTATGAAGTGGGATTCTTTTATTTGACACACATACTACCTAAATCAGGGGTTCCCAACTAGAGAGGAATTCAACCTTGAGGGAAATTTTTAATAGACGAGGGGTGAACAGAAAGGTGTCTGATTCATTAAATTTTTAATTTATGTCCTGTAGTGCCGTGTGAGTTTAGGTTTCATCATTTAACATTTCGGTTTTATTTATACTATTAGTTGCTAATCATGAGCTACTAGTCAGAACCCAGATTTATGTGAATACGTCCATCCAGAATATGATTAGATAGTAAGTTAACCTAGTCATAAACCAATACACTGCCATGCAGGTCATGTATTGTTGTGCTGTGTAAAAATTAATAATATGTTGTTATATGTTTAGATATGTACAATAAAATGGGATTATAGTTTGTATCAGTTGTTTTTAGCCATGTGAGTCAAAAGTGCGAGGGAATCAAATTTATGAAAAGGCAAGGAGAAACTGAATGAAAAATGTTGGGAACCACTGACCTAAGTGCTTTGCTCCTACACAAATAGAAGAGTATTATGGAATTGTCCTACACCGTTTAAGTTGTTTTTGCCGAAGTCCATTCAAATGTAGGTACAATAATTACATAGATAACTTCGAATCACAAAAAAACCAAGGCTATGTCGAATCGATGTCAACCTTGACTTCTTACGGCTGATACGATTTTATTAATACATGTAGGCGGACCACCTGTTGCTCTTAAGTCATTCGCGGTTTGCATGCCTGGTGGAAACGCGCCGCAATTTTATCGTAAACGACCAGTGATTGTTATCAGCAATAAATTTTATTTTGATAGTCATTATTTACATTTTTAATACACTATTAGACTTTAGTGTTGGACGTGGAACAGCACATTCAACGGCTATTGTTCTGATGTGTTGAACCGCTTGATACCAATAGGCTCTTTTCAATATGCTGTAAACTAAATAATAGCTCGTATTATTTTAAGGACAAACATCTCAACAATCAATCACTTTTGCGGATTTATTATAACACGGATTAATATTGTACCACACGGTGAGTTGCTTGTACTATATGTATTAGGCATCATTATCCTAGACTCCGCAAATTGACCATTAATTGAAGTATTTGTTTTTCCTGGTGTTCCAGTTCATAGGTGTTCGCGTTCAAACATTACAAATCTGAACTGGGTTATCAGGTTTCGATTCATTGGGAAAAAGGTAAATGGTGGTTTACCTCAGCTGGCATTAAGTTCTGGCCATCAAATTTTATTGCTTTGAAATACTGTGGAGATGATAATATCACAATTGCATATGGCATTTAAAATAGCAACAACTATGAGTTTTTAAGGCTCTGCATCGATATATTATGGTGCTAAATCACAACGTGAGTACCTGTGACTAGACCTGTCAAAATGAGTACTCGGGATATGAAATAATGATGTGATTGCAGCAGAAGGACACATGACACATAAACTTTCACCTTGGTCTTTACATTTCAGCGACTTCTTATGTATGTTTGTATATGTGATGTTGTGCTCGCTTTTTGAAGAATGTATTTTGTTGAGTCTTGTAATATATTTACAGATGAAACATCAACAGCTTCTCTTCTACTGTTGCTTCTATTTATTATCACTAATAGTGAAAAATGTGTCATCGTGCAATGACATCGTATGTGGCCCAATCGTTACTAAATGTCAGCTCCTCAAGTCTTGCAACTGTGATGTTCCTGAAGGAGCAACAGAGGAAGATTGTCCTTGTTGCGCTACATGTGCTGCTTGTTTGGAGGACAAATACCCCAGCTGTTGCTCGTGTGTAGGTAAGTTGAAGATTAGATTTCACGATCAACTCAAAAATGCGGTCAGTCATTCCAAACGCTGTGCTGAAAACATTAATTAAGGTATCAGACTCCAGGATGTATCAAATTGGTTTTCCCCTCTTTGTGCCAATTGACTGTTGTTGTGTCACTTAGCATCAAACATGCTTACAGTAAAACCTATTTTTTACAATTGCCTCTGCATACAAACTTCTCCATGTGTGATGTAAAGTTTCAGCAAACGTTAAAGTCGACATCTGAAGTAATTTCCAACTTATGACATTCCTAGTGTCTTGAAGAATTTTATTAGTAGAACTAAAGCTACTGGTGAAAATGTAAAAAACAAGTATTGTCAAGTATAATATCTAAAATAGTGTTAACTTTACTTAGTGTAAGTTAAGAAAAGTTATGTTGTATATCTCTCTCAACACTTCTACATCAGGGCCTACTCGTCACCAACTTTATGTGTCTATAAGGTGTCCGTAAGGTACTATAACGATAAATCCTTTTTTATTGATTGTTAGTCCATAAGAAAGATCTCACCTAATTTTAAAGCGTAACATCTCAAATTTGAACAAATATTTACCCTACTGCTGAAGTAATATTCAGCCTACAGTATTCAGTTCTCTAACACAAAACAGCTTCTTAAGGAAATGTAAAAGGCTGTTGCAAATGGAAAATAAAACTTAAAAAGTAATAAAAAGTGCACAAGCAGTTGAATCTTTATTTAATTGAAGCCGAACATGTTTCTATCACCAGCTCTAAATCTTCTCATCACTAAACCTGCATTTTCATTCCTGGGTTCTTTCAGTAATAATATATTGATTATTACTTTAGTAATTTAGTCTTTAACACATCATTTAGATTTTGTTATGTAGTTATTTGCACATTTTTACGTGCTGCATATTTAATGCTGTGTGAATTTCTCTGCAGTATTGATTCGTACTCCTGCCAGATAATCAGTCGCACCTTTGGCTCCGCTGTTCTTTTGCAAGCATCCGCTTATTTTACCGAATATAAAAAGAACGGATCTTTAAACTAATTAAAACTTAGGTTGCGGCTTTTTAGCATGTTTACAAATCCTGCCGAATTCTAAATTACCTTCATGAAAGTCAAATAGCACACTGACGATCTGGATGAAAAACATTCTACCCTCACAGGTTTGTTATAGAGACAATTTTTACACATAAGTGATTTTTTACTTGTAATTATTGCCAAAATGATTATGCAATTAATTATTAACAATCGATCAGCTTTTAAACATGCCTTTGCTGTTGCACATTTGGTTTTCACACAAAAAAAACAATATTAATTGGCTTTTAATACATGAAAACTTCTCTTTTCTCTCAAAGGTTGATAACCATGCAAAGAAATTACTGGATAAAATTCGTAGATGTTCACCTCATGCCTTCATTAACTAGTTATCAGGTAGATGATAAACTAATTATTCATTGGCTAGTTGTTTTAGTAGTCAAGCGGATATCCTAAAAAATTATTGCTTGTTAATAACTGATGTGCAGTTTTTGATGGGACAGCTAACCAAAGGCTTGATCTTAAGTGGGATAGAAATGGCATACATGTGTACTGCTTTTTAAATTTTCAGCATGTGGGTAATACTTGCACGCAAAAAAAGCCAGGCGAAAATCGCATTACCACGGTCAATACATTTGTTGCAAAACAAGCTTAACGATCAACTCTATTAAGAGAATAGTGCTCATGGTAGACAGTTGGTCCTGAAAAATTAGTTTAAAATAAATCAAAGGTACCGTAGCAAACTGTGGCAGAGCAAAAAGTTATAACAACTAGATATCTCAAATGACCAAAAGTTGTATATATAATAAACTAAATAAAACAAAAAGTGAAATGCGCATTTTAGTAATCTTGCAATCTGCATGCATTACTGAGCTCTACCTCTAGCACCGCCTCTAAATATTACCTTGACATTCGTCTATGATTGGAATAGGACATCATGGAGCTATTGAAGAAGGCCGATAGTAAAATATCACAAATGTACGTCTTAGCAGTAATCAGATGAACAACCTAATGTCATTCATGTACACAGGCTAATATGTAGACACTTGTTGTCGGCTGTTACCAGAGCAATACAAACAGCCACTATGTACGATATAGGTCAAGCAGTACCTAATAGTACCACTGCGTTTACTGCAACACTACCATAATCAAATCACATTCCTTAAGTTTTGGGGCCTCTCATTGTCTACCCAATGTGAATTTAAGTAACATTTTGTTCAATGAAAATGTCTTTTTTTCATGTCTGTCATGATTGAGGCTAGTATGGCTTTAGAGGCCTTATTACAATGTTTTGCTATATCAATAACAAAATGAGGGTCTAGATTTGACAGTCTCCCAGCTCTCCCTGAGATATTCGCAAAGCTGTTGAGGCTCCTCTATGAACTATCTCCCTGTCTTGTGGTAAATCATTGGCTACATCAACTTCAAAAATACCTTTGAGCACACGAGGCTGTTTTAAACCACCTGATACTCGACTGTTTGACATAAGACCCTCTCGTCTCATCTATATGCTAGTTTACAGCATATTTCCCTGCACACTGAGCTGAAGCGGGTTGACTATCACTTGAGTTGAGCATTCAGCCTTATTGTAATGCGACACCTGACACCCTCGTGTTTGAATCTCGGTTCCGTTGCTTCACATTCCTTTAAAGAGCCTATTAGCATATTATTTGAGTATCAGCTTTCTTTCATTGCTATAGCATGACCACAACAAAGAGACATGGCAACCCATCGCTTGTCCGAGCTGTCAACATTTCAACTTAAACTTTCCAGTTTTAACCTGTCGGTCTTCTGACATCGTCTCTGAAAAGCCTTACCTATTGCTGTTCACTACTTACAGAACAATGCACTTGAAAGAATTTTGTGAGGAACCTCGGTTGATATTTGTATGTTCTTCAACTACGCCTACTTTTTATGCTTGACATTGGCATTCTCTAAAAGTTTCATTTACACTATCTTACACTATCGGTGATTCATATCAAGAGCACCTGCAGTAGTCGCCAGTAAGCAATCCACTTTTGTTGCAGCCAGTATTTACCGATAGTCCATCACGCTTGATTTTACACACACCATACACGTCACATTTGATTGTTCTACAGCTCTACTGTTTGCTCACTCTTTTATAATTAATAGTATATACTGAGGAGCCAAATGTGTTTCTAGATATTTGCTGTTTAAAATACTCAAATCATATCTCCAATCTGCCTGATCATTTGTTCCATTCCTACATCCCAAATAAAGCAATATGCCTTATACCAGGCACCAACACTTGGCCAATTTACATCATAGAACATCGTTTTACAAAAAGAGCTTTTTCTTTCGATACACATAATTTAATTTACTACTTTTCTTGCTTGTTTTTGTCTCCTGGTCTAATTTGCTTTAAACGGCATTGAGTTGTGTAAATAAAGTTAATATCTATCGATCTATTAATGTTTTCTGTGACGTCATGATGTCTAGCATGAATTTGCTATTGCTAACAGCCAATGTCAACGTTTCAAGTCATAAGTCGCTAGCGTATGCAGAATCCTAAACCTGGTGTGACAATGCAATATTTCTTCATTTGTCAAACGTGATTGTGGAACAAACCCAGAGTAATTTCTTACGAGAATAATTTATAATCATGTGTCCTGTTTGCTCACACGCATGAATTATTATTGTAATGTGTCAACTATCAATTTGACTTACAGAAAAACTATGCGATGAACTATTGCTGCCATGCTGGGTTATTTTATTTTATATCTTAAGGCGCACTGTGTTGAAGTTAATAAGGAGTCCAGGTTACAAATCATACTGCCTATTATTGTGAATACTCCACATGTCCATCTTTACGTATTAGTCTGTTAGGTATGGCTGCCCGCCAATGTAAGCTATATGATGTCATTGCTATAATAGTTCAGCAAGTCTATTATTATGCATTTTAATTTTGTTTTCTCAAACTTGACTTTATGTTATATATATATGAGAAATGTGGAATTCCCATTTTTGGCGGCAGTAAAAATAAGATAGTCCAATTTTTTAATCTTTCACCGGTAACATTTACATGAGTTTTGCTATTGGCCGCTGTAACAATTTAATGAAGCAAAAATTAAGAAGCAAATCAAAATCTAGTTTTGATAATCTAAATGTGACAAAAGTAATTAGATCATAAAGCTCCGCTTGTACTAGGTCACAGATTCCTATACTATTATAGCATTAAACATAGTCTGTATAACTTCAAATAAACTTCATGTTAATTTAAAAACCATTAGCCATATATACGGTGTGAAACTCTGGTATCATAGCTCGCATCAGTGCTACATGAATTTCCCAGCATCACCTCTGATTGGAGCGCAACGTTAAGAATAAACTTTGCTTGGAATGCCAACTTTCAATCCATCTGCGGATGATTTTCTCTTGCCAATATGGTGTTTTATTTAGTTATATAAGCAATGTATTGAAAGTTAGTGGCAATGCTATACATTTAATGCCATTTACATTTAACATTTGCTATCACTTTAACATGCATTTAAAGTGATTATGAACTTGGTTACGGGACGGCTATTGCATTTGCATATTTCTACTTATATAAGGTTGCAACATAAATCAAGTAACTCAGCACAAACCTACTCTTGTATCTTGTAACATGAAAAAAAAATCTTTGTTTCATTTGAGTATTCTTCTTTGAGTTTCGGGATGGCCACAATTAACTGTTCGCTTTTGAGCTTTGAAGAGCTTGTAATCACATTTCCACATATTTTGCGCCTTCAACACAGCAGAGTAAGACATGGTGGTCTTTTGACACCAAATAACTGTAATGTGAATTTTGTTGCAAGTCAACCTTTAAGCAAGGTTATACTAGACAAAAGGTTAATAATATCGGTTTGAGAGGCGAGTAAAGAAATGCACATATAACAATAAAAAAAACAAGCATTACATAGCAAAATGATTGTGCAACTATAAATTCAATATTCCCTTTTTGAATATGGATTGACAAATTCTGTCAAACTTGACATGAAAGGGTAACAGTTTTAATCAGCTGAGTGAGTTACTAGTTACTCGGCTTGTAACACAGTTTGGAAACAGCAATGCTACCTGACCATGTATTAACTAGCAGAATTCAGTCTCAATTGTACCAACCAGGCATTCACAATACATGTATATATTTTTATTACTAATTGTATGAACAACTGTCATTCGCAAGACACACTTTTGTATAAAGTTTTACCAACCCTACTTTGGAGATCGCCTGAGATGTTGTGTTTCGGGCACCCTAGAGCAGTTCAAGTGGAAAAACAATTGGGGAGTCTGTCTTTGTTCACTGAACTTTCCTTAGTGACGGCGTGTTGTCTCTGCCAGGTGTTCACCCACTGCTTCAAAAGCATGCCAGATGTCATGATAAAGTGGCTTTTACTACTCTGTAGACACCTGCTATGTATTGTCAAATTATATCATTTCTCAACTATCAGTTAATGTTGTATCACTATGTTTCCATGGTGCGCAGTACTGCGAAGCAGCCCCCTCTGAAGTCGAGGGGATTGTACGTTTCCATGCTGCGCAGTGGTTTTCAGCAAATACCGCAAATTAGCCAGAGAAGAGAAATTGTATAAATCGAATCGCCTGATGGAGAAATAGAATCGATCACAGATACCGAACGTCATAAACGGTTTTTTATGATTCTGTCGTCATACTTTTATTTACAATAAACATTCACAAGGTTTTACAAACCTTAACACACTTTTTACATAGTAATATATTTTTAATAAGTATTTTTAAGTATATTATTTAAACGTTAATTTAGGACTTGCCACCTATTTTTTGAAAAGTGTTGGCATCGATAACAAAGTCCAGGAAAGTAATCACCTCATCATCCTCGTGAATGCAGATCATAATTAAATTTAGGTGAAAGAAGATCGGAAGAATAGTAAAAAAACAAGATTAGCAGGACAACCTTTGTACTAGTTTATGGCCCTCGAAGAATCCGTCTCCACGGCATGAGAGCTATGCGCAGCCACTGCGCAGTCGCTGTTTCCTTGCTGCGAATTTGCACTGGCTTCGCACTGATCAGTGCGCAGTGATTTCAGTGCGAAGACGCCGTTTCCATGATTCGGAGATAGCGCAACTCCGAAGCACTGCGCATCATGGAAACATAGTGTATGATTGCAGTTTATACTGGTGGGATTTAGTTCACTAAACACACAATCGTCTAGTTGTATTTAGACCGTAGCGCTACATTGACGCTAGAACATCTGCAAGTACATACTCGCGATATCTACTAACAGCTCGTACTGGCCTGTTTAGCATATTTTGCTCAGTTATCACACTCAATTTCTCGGAAACTTCTTGTAAAATTAGAGCAGGCAAGACTACTCATAGATTAGTCTTGTTTCTAGACTTCCTTCATCTTACTTTGTACAAAATGTAAAGCTAGTCTAACATAATGATGATCATGTTTATGATCCCCTAAGTTATATTCGCCATCAGTATCTTTAATATTAAAGCCTGCCGAGTATATATAGGCCTATATATTTTTTGTATTAAATTAAATACATTACATAAAAATCTAAAAACTTAATTATGTTTAAAAGACGTAACATATAAAGTAATAATCAATAGGAGGCTTTATTTTTAAATTGTCTTTACTCTAAAGGCAAAGGGTAAATTTGATGATACAAGAGACCGACAGTCGCGATACGGAGCTAGCCTATCTTAGACTACATTGGCCTAACATTATTATAGGTTATTTTGTTATTTTGGTTATAAATAATATTTTTTCACTTTTTTTCATTGTTATCAGTCTTTGTACTCGCTCATTCCGAGTTTTCCTCTGCACCACCTTTTTTATCATGTTGACTTCTTAATAGCTTAGAAAGTTTTTAGAAAATTATATCAAAGATCTTTGCTCATGTTTTTTATAATTTCTTGCTAAATTCTAAAAAAACCTTTCCTTTTTTTCACTACTATTAGCACTAGTCTGGTGATTCATAATTTTAAATTTAAGAAAGGTTCGAAGCTTGTTTATTTGAACGTCAGAGAACCAAAGATTGTGAAGGAGAACCGCATGCATATGCACTTACCAAACTCTTTTGTTTTGAGAAACTCCGTACGGCATATATTGACAGTTACTTTGAATTCTGAGACAAATATTAGCCTGAATTTGATAGTGTGTCAAAAATTTGTATGTAGATATGATTGTAAGCCATGGTTTGACTGTATTAGAAATCTATGACATGAGCAATGGTCGTGCTCTACATTCTCCCTACACACCGACAACCTTTGCATTCATGTATTCATGGGATGTTTGTTGTCTTTTATCAACCACAAATGACTATTTTAGGAATGTGTGAACCTCCAGAGGTCATACATGGTGCACTCAACTCTAGTTCTGTCGAAGACCTGCGTGATCCTATTCCTGGACTATTTTCTGCACTGACAGAATCAGAGGAGCCAACAAATGATATGTGGAGTGTGATAAAGTATCCAGCCTATGAGAGTCTGCTTCACCACAAGAACTTTGGAGTATCCGTTGATACAGGTTAGGGCCGTCGATACAGGTTAGGGCCGTCGATACAGGTTAGGGCCATCGATACAGGTTAGGGCCGTCGATACAGGTTAGGGACGTCGATACAGGTTAGGGCCGTTGATACAGGTTAGGGCCGTCGATACAGGTGAGGGCCGTGCTTAGCAACGAATTATAGACTGGGGCTACCACAAATTCTCATGTCTAATAGTAGTGTAATATACACTATGTTTCTGTTGTGCAGATGATGTAGATTTGGAATTGCGTGCTCGTTGAGTGACCATGTGATAAGTGTTTCAATGGATATTCGCATGCTGCCGATTAACGCGAGTGCTTTGTTAAAAGAGATAAGGAGTTCTACTTCAGAGGTCAAAGTGGCTTAGGTACTTAGTAACACACTTTCGAAATAGGAACAACTAGAATGTCTGTAACATGGAATAGCCTGCGCGGCATTTCCTTGCGCATCATTCGTAAGTGTCATTTCCATCTTCTGCAAGCATGAAACATTCGCTGAAAATTTTTGAGTAACAAAATTCATTTGACTTCCAGGTTTTTGTGCATCTTTCTTTTTGGTCGTATTCGTTCTTGCTGACTTTCGGGACTTGCAGATGATGGAAACCTGCGGATTAACCACATCGTGGAAACAGTGATGCAGTGGTACATCGTAATTGCACCGGTTTGAAACCTTTTCGCCTCCTTATGATTTCATACATTTTGCCATACACCTGCCAACTATGTGAAGGCAAAGCATTATTATAAGTAAGGGTATTCTTGTTAATTGACATTTTAGGGCATTGCAGGCATGATCGACAAAAAGTTTTTCATCATCGCAATGTGGTTTGCAGTAGCCTTTGCCGATATGGTGAATGTGTTTTCCTTACCAATCGCTACCACTCGATGCATATATTATTAATTTTATCCAATCACATTCTTGTGACAAAGAGAACCTTGCCAAGCCCCAGGAAGAATGCAGTCCCCTTCGATGGAGCTCATTTCATCTGTAATGTCCAAGGTCTTTGTGTTCTTGTGTCTCGTTCGTATTTGAGATTGGTCTGTCGACCAAAGATTGTCTAGCAATGACTTGCGGTTTCAATCACTTGCCTGTGTTCAAACCCCAGCTTATGGTAGCGGTGAGCTGCTTGGGATGTCTAGTGTTGGTCTTTAACATCTGTCAGTCAATAACTTGAAGGAATAATTTATTAGGCAATCAATTCAACAGGTAGCCTTAAACTGCTCGGAGTGATGAGAGAGAGAGATCAGAGGGAGGCCATTTATATCTGTTCAGTAGTAATAGTCTATCAATAGTAGTAATATCTAGTGGAGAAATATTGTAGGCTTTTCTCTTTACCGTTAGAGAAAAATGTGGATAGACAATTTTATAATTTCTAGTTGATCGTCGTTCCAACACTAAAGTTGGTTCAGAGGCTAATAATCTGCCGGGTCTATTTTACACAGTTGTTAATCTATTCTGATTGTTAATCTATTCTGGTTGTTAATCTATTCTGGTTGTTAATCTATTCTGGTTGTTAGTCTATTCTGGTTGTTAATCTATTCTGGTTGTTAATCTATTCTGGTTGTTAATCTATTCTGGTTGTTAGTCTGTTCTAGTTGTTAATCTATTCTGGTTGTTAATCTATTCTGGTTGTTAGTCTATTCTGGTTGTTAATCTATTCTGGTTGTTAATCTATTCTGGTTGTTAATCTATTTTGGTTGTTAATCTATTCTGGTTGTTAGTCTATTCTGGTTGTTAGTCTATTCTGGTTGTTAGTCTATTCTGGTGGTTAATCTACTCTAGTTGTTAATCTGTTCTAGTTGTTAGTCTATTCAGGTTGTTAATCTATTCTGGTTGTTAATTTATTCTGGTTGTTAATCTTTTCTGGTTGTTAATCTATTCTAGTTGTTAATCTATTCTGGTTGTTAATCTATTTTGGTTGTTAATCTATTCTGGTTGTTAGTCTATTCTGGTTGTTAGTCTATTCTGGTTGTTAGTCTATTCTGGTGGTTAATCTATTCTAGTTGTTAATCTGTTCTAGTTGTTAGTCTATTCAGGTTGTTAATCTATTCTGGTTGTTAATTTATTCTGGTTGTTAATCTTTTCTGGTTGTTAATCTATTCTAGTTGTTAATCTATTCTGGTTGTTCATCTATTTTGGTTGTTAATCTGTTCTAGTTGTTAATCTACTCTGGTTGTTAATCTATTCTGATTGTTAATCTATTCTAGTTGTTAATCTTTTCTGGTTGTTCATCGTTGAGGCTTTTTAGAGGTAACTTATACCTCTACTCTCCTCCTATAGTAGTTATAGGTATATATCGTATAGTCTAATTGCATCTTTCAGCAAAATATTACCCCGAGTTTACAAAACCTCACTATAATAAGATCTGTGTTCGTCTTTCCGAAGCCACAGTTGCATGTTGGGAAAAAATATTGCCGTGCAAAGCATTCAAACTCGGACACCAGGCTTAGCAGTCAGGCACACTCAACCATCTTGCTGCATTTTGTAATAATGGTGTTGATACTTATTACACATGATGATGTTTTATGGCACACCAGACAGCCAGGGTACCAGTATAGTGCAAACTAACTTGACCATTTATATTTTGCTGTAAACTTCAGAGCTTCAGAACCTAGTTTTTTAGTAATTGGAGCAAATGAAAATCCAGTTTGCTATAGAAATTCCTTCACGTGAGCCCAAATACACTTGCAAGTGATTGGTTAAATGAAGAAGTTTCTAACTGAGATACTTGTGGCTCCCAGAGGGCAGCTATTTCGTCACTTTTTGTGCTGTCAGTAAAATGAAAATGAAAAAACACTTACGAACTATCATCTAGGTTGGCGCAGCGATTGCTCACAGCTCATCATCTATAATTAACACAAATTAGTCCGAGTTACTAATCTTCCTTTGAAGGCGTTATCTTCTAAAGAGTCAAAGGGAATTTGACATTTGCTGCACACGGGCCTGCTGATTCTCCATTAACCCGGGATTGCTTTGATTGGGTTTATGATTCATGGAGGCGAATTATTATTGGTTCTGTAGCTGATGTCGCAATCGACCTTTCTTATTTGTGTTGAAGCACCAATTAGCCACTATCGATGACGCAACATTGGATCTCTTAAATGTTCCTACCTTAGAATACTTGGAATAAAGAAGTGCCAGCAAAGGTTGAACAATCAGTAGGTTGAATCAGTACCCTTACATAAATATTCACATAACACAGCTTGACATCATGATCAAAATCTCAGAACCGGGCCACTTGATATTTACAGATGAACTCGGCACAAAATTTTATCAGAAAGTATCAGTATTATTCTATCATTTGCGATTGTTTTTTGATTGAGGTGATCTGACTGCCAGGATGTTTCAAGGTTAAAATCGACAGAAATTGATCGCGGTTAAACGCTCGGAATTCTGTTTTTCTGCAACCACTAAGGAGTTTTTAGCACCAACTGCAAATAACTATCACTTTTAAAGTTTCATTTCTTTTAGTTGTTGATTCATTGCTTAAATTTTGCTTCTTATTTTGTTTTCAAATCAAAACTTAAATATTTTTAGGCAATAAATTGTTTAAAACGGGTCAAATAACTTTGTATACTAGCTCATCGCTTGCTAAGTGCAAATGTACTGGAAAGAGCTGTGAGACTTCGAAGGTATGCCTTAATTGATCATTTAAAGATCACAAGCTTCTTTCTCTGATTGACATCCTCATATCTTCTTATGGCTCCTTTATCAAAGGATCTTAAGATGACCAATTCTTCAAGCGTGACAGCGCAAGAATTAACCGTCGTTAGATAGAATACTTGGTTACTCCAGATGAGATGAGCGTGTGTTTCTAAGTTTGCCGTGAGAAAACCTTTTCTGAAAGTCTTTTGGTTGGTGGCGGCCATCGGTCACACACCAGAATGGCTGGACCACAAATAAGCCATCCAGTAGTGAGGAACGAAGAGAGATGTGCACCCTCGCTCTTTCGCTTGTCAAACAGTTTTGTGCATATCGCATTCCACTTATTCTAACATCATAAAATAGACTGGATTCTGCTAGGCGAAAGAATATAAAAACTAATGACTATGCATTATTGACGTAGAGAACAAGCTAAGTGGTATAGACTGGCAATACCAAACATCTCTGTTATTCACAAGGCGTTTGTGATTGATTGTTGCAAATGGCTGGCCACCACTCTGCTACACACCGGCTGCTCTATTCATCTGCCACACTTACGTAATCCTTCCATATATCTGTAATTAAGGCAAAGTCTCACATACCTCACATAGCATTGCTGATGAGGATCTTCAGTGAATTTTATATACTTGTAACATAAGAGGATCTAGGGTATAGTTCAGCTGTGCCATTTGCTGCTTAATAGCCCGAGTAATCTCCTACCTCCATTCCTAAAATATTTATCGGTCTGGTTCATCCTGGTATTCCCTTCAGCTTGTCAGTGCCTAGAATGACACAATTGATCACATTTCCTGCTAGACATTTACATGTATTCAGATCTACATGGGAGTAGGGGAATGCGCTGGCTGGTAATAAGCTTACCCAGAATGACTGGTGCTTTGAGTTGTCTTTCTACATTAACTATCTAGCCTAAGGTCCTTTTGCTAACTTCTTTTGAATGCCTAGGTGGGGTGAATAAAAGTTAATGGAATGAAAGTGGTCTATTATTGAGGATTCATAGCTACTATGGCTAAAATAGTATGGTTTCTTTCCTTAGACCCTCTATGAGTAATGTATTTTAGTAATATATTAACTATGAGTGTATCAACAGTTCACTGAATGCAAGGATGCCCATCAACAATATTTATGGCATTCTCTCTCCTTGACTCTCAGCAACAGCGATACTGCTTACACAGCTTGCATATTGCAGTATTAATGGAGTTAACTACCCTTGACTCTCGGTCGTTACACAGCTTTCATATCAGAATATTCAGAGTTCTCATTTGATTCTTAGCAGTGAGGTAGTATTTGTTATAAAGGTCTCGTGTCACATTTTTGTGGAGTTTTCTCTCCTTGCCTTAGCGTTGAAGCAGTACTGATTGTGAGACTTCATGTTTATTAGCTTTTTTTAGACTTGTACTAATTGTTTTTATTAAATTTTCACAGAGTAGCAGGAGATGCAGGTTTACGGCAGTGCATATTTTTAGGGCTTCTCAGGTTTTGTCTCAGGTTCTCAGCTGAATCTATCAATAGATTCAGCTGAGAACTGATCAGAATGAAGGAAGAGGATGGAATGAACTTTGATCTTTAAGTTTATTACTAGCTACTTCTAGTTTTATTCTTCTCTCATTAAAGGTGCATCCAGATTATGCGTATCCCTGTGGGAAGTCTATCTGTTATTGAGTGGGTTTGATCTAGGCGCATGCATTGAGGCTTGCTGGTGTACATATAAACTAGGGGTTGTCCTCTATACGAACTTTCGATAAACTGGCACAGTGACTCTATTGAGCAGAGCATTTACCGAGCATGTCGGTTATGCAACGCACAAGATAGAAACGCCATTGCGAATAATAGCCAGAAAATTTCAAGTAAGCTATTCCATCTTAAACATTTTTCACATGTCAGTCATTTCGATTTGAGTGATACAGGAGTGCGCTGCTATGACCTTTGGCATAAACTTCCTTATTTTACTTAACAAATCCGAACGCATTTGACCGCAACGCATGAATGTCTATGGAAACACATAATGCACAGTAACTCAATGTGTGCACAACTCCCAATCTTCGTCATCCTCACAATGAAAACACACCGATAGCCTATTAATAAATTTTTAATATTGATGAAGATCTCAGGCCACATTTATCCAAGATGCGTCATGGAGGCATTACCATACCCAGTCTCAATGCTCAACATAGACCATAGGAATTCAATGGCATACACTTACTCCATATATACAGGGAACCCAACTGTCCTATCATTTATCTTTTCTGTCCTTATTCATTCCTCTAGGATAACTGCGAGCAAGGGTCTCGGAGATGTTCCAAAAATTGTAGTACTCCAAACCGATCGACGCTCTATTATTTCAGTCATTCGCTACAGTCCCATTCATACGTTCTTCATTCCTGTAGTCCTCGCGTAGTGATACCGAATTGCTTTCCACCAGAAATTTTCATTCAGTTTAAGCGATGTCTTCATTTAGCGATTGCTCAGGAAACGCTGTAATGAAGCCATGTTTGCATCTATGGTTTGCCGAAGCCAGAGTTGGTTAACAATTTGTTTCTGTCTTAGTTTAGAAACAATTCCAATGTCTCTGCACAGAATATTATATCCTATTCGCATTCAATGCATTTGCTAATGTGTTTCTAATTCCCACGCAACATTGCGTTTTGTATAACCTTTAGTGTGAACATTTCTCTCGTCGTAGGGTGAGTTTAAACATTATTCAAATTTTCTTTCCATTACATTTCATTAATACTTTTAAATTTATTTTGGAGGTTTAGATTCATCATTCAAAATTTCTATAAGACATAACAAGTAAACAAAACCTTGTCAGAGAGTTGCATTTCACAATATTACTTTCTTTATAGTTTGTGATTAAAAAACTGGTCAGCCTCAAGATATCCCGAACGGGCATAGACCTAATGAAAATATATGAGATTGTTTCGAATCATTGACAGAATGTGTTGATCAACATCTGTGAAGTTACCGCAGCACTACCTTTCAAGTCTTATTACGTGCATATTAAAAGTATAACCAGTTTTTTAAAACTGTTTTGACTGGCTTAATAGCCTTTATAGCTCTTGTATTACTCGAAATCATGGATAGCTCCTATAATTCACTATTACCTGGTCTTTGTTAGAAAACAGTCTGGTGAGATTCTCTTGGGACAAAGAGGTACTCAGCACAGTTAAGATGGAAAACTGCACAGTTGCTTTTGTCAAAAGTTGTCTCCAATTATCAAAGTGCAAAGAAACTTGTCGTTCGATGGGTGCCGCCCGCTTTCGCTGGTTTCACAACAGGGTAAGTTTCATTTCTTTTGTTAGCTCACTCCTATCAATGGTAGTCTTACTCGGCTAGAGCTCTATGATATATTACCTATTCTCTATGATATATTACCTATTCTCTATCATATATTTCCTGCTCTCTGTCATATATTGCCTATTCTCTATCATATATTACCTGCTCTCTGTCATATATTACCTAGTCTCTATGATATATTACTATCCTCTATGATATATTATCTATCCTCTATGATATATTACCTATCCTCTATGATATATTACTATCCTCTATGATATATTACTATCCTCCATGATTTATTACCTATCCATAAAATGTAAAGATTAGCCATTGAATTTGGATGGATTCTGGTAAAAGATTTGGTTGCAAATGCCCTATGTTATTAGAGAGAACTGGCACATATATTAACAATAAAAATATACTACACAAAAATGCAGTAAAATAAAGGCATTGATTTAACTTTTATGGATATCTTATTTGTAGGGCTGTTGTGAGTGTATAGGAGACAAGTGCATAGACTACGGCAGGAATGAGGCCTTGTGTGAGCGATGCTCTGATGATTTTGAAGACTTGGACAACATACCTGACGATGAGTTATAGGCTGTCCTGCAACACTTCTTTACACTTATTCTAGATAATTCTTATCACCGATTTTAATGTGTTCAGAGTGTCTGTGTGGCTTGTTATTCCATTCCTTAGGGTGTTTCATTATAACTCCAGAATAGCTATCATGAACAAATGTTGGTATATTGGCGATTTTATTAGCTTAACCTAAAATAATTTTTAACAACTGCTCATATCACTGTATAAACTGCTGGACCTATGTCTTCCTATTGGATAGTTGTACCGAAGCCATGTCTTCCTATTGGTTAGTTGTACGAAGCATGTCTTCCTATTGGTTAGTTGTATGAAGCCATGTTTGAAACTGCTACTAGTATTGGCTGTCTTTCTAGCTCACCGATTTTCATTTATTTGTGTACTGATTCCATTGCTTAATTTTTTTGCAAATATCGCTCTGTACATATCATTTTATACCGCACCGCAGTGCTTTGATGTAGCTACTCCTTTACATAATTTCTTTTCAACTATCTCTACGTCTTTGTGTATACCTAATAGACAAATGAGAAAACATTATAGTTAGTTCATTTGTTGAGAACATAGAGAAAAGGTCATACTTTACTGCCACAACCGCTTATAAAATAAATGCGTTTCTTTTTCGCTCCTTCCTTTTTCTGCCTTCTTCTTCCCTAATTTTTTCTTTTCTCCTTTTTCATGTCCTCCCACCTAGCTTCCACCCACTTTCTCTCACCTCCCCATTTTTTTCTTACAGAAATATTTGATCAAATGCTGATCAATCTTGATAGTGATTAGCGATATCTGATCATCATCCTAAAGATTTTAGAGATTAGGAGATCGTAATATACCGGTAAATGGTTCCATTAGGATTTACCAGTCCTCACAATATTTTTCCTTGGCCTATTTGCAACGTCTCTCCCGGCTATAATAATGCAATGAAGGTTCCAACTGATGTTAAGACGTTGCAATGAATGATATTCTCATTTATTGACTGATAGTTTGGAGTAGTGAACCTCCTGTTAACTAAACCGTGAAATTACAATACCTAAAAAGACAAGTGTACAGTAATGCAGAGCCAGAAATAAAATTAATTAATAAAATAGTACATCGTTTTATACTAACAAAATAGCAACAATGTTAGTTTATAACTAGGATTAGCAAAAACAAAATATATTAATGGTTGATTAAAATGTACCTCTGTCATTTGTCCAGGAGAGTGTAAACAATAACTTTTATTATCTATGTTAGGCAGAGAAAAATGTCACAAATGTAAATAGTCAGACCAGCTTGGAAAGTATGCTAACCTCTACAAGAGGGCTTGAATGAAACCAAATCATTGTCTACCTTTCTAAAACTATTGCATCACTACCTAAAATGTAGGTAGTGATGAGACCTTAACTAGGTTAATCGGTGCGCTTGCAGTCATCACGCTGCGATAGTGCCGGCACACGGACAGAATTTGATGATCACAGATATTACACAATTATTCTTAATAGTTTTAATTTTCTGTTATATAGTCTTGTATTGTGAGAGGGGATGCTGTCACACATCATATGACATACAACTCCTACACAAGATTAAATGATTTAACATGAAATTAACTAATTGCAATGTAATTCGGAGCCTGCATTGTAAGTACTTAAAATCTTTGCTCCTGATCACGATCATCATGTTCTACTGAACCATATATCTGCAAAAGGTGTTCAATGCCTTAATTTTTTAACATAGCGCCTGACAGTGAGTTTACCTGCTTCAATCTATGTAGGCTTGGTTTGTAGGGCTCTTGTGAAGTGGCATTGTCTATCAAAGCCTGGGTTGCTGAGTGTTGGGACAAAATCTTACGAGAGTCTGCCAAGGCTGCCCTTTCAATATTTATTTGCCCAGATGCTAGATTGATTTTCATATTACTTTTATAGCTAATGTTCTGGAGGACTGTTAAAATGTGTCAATAGACCAATTTTAACAAACACAACAGTTGAAGGATTCACGGGTTTTTGTGAAATACAATGTTTTTCTATGGTTAAACATGGTGCCAAAAAATAACAGCAAATATAATTGCAATTTAAACTAAACTCAATGCATACAGACACAAGCTACTATTCCTTCCTTGCCATTATATTGAAGCAACGAATTGAAATTTATTAGTGGTTCGCTTGGTAGAAAGTTTTGGTTATTTGCATGAAATTCCCAGCTGAAATGGAAGTCAAAGATGCTAAATGGAACAGATGCTATGCACTAGAAAAATTGCCAAAATGTTTGTATAACCAGTCAAAAATAAATATTGTTGACCTAAGAACTTCAAATGGTCATACACATTCTTAAGATGCTAAACTCCTGTACAGACATCTTTCAAACTGAAAAATACTGTATGCTAAAGAAGACAAACTTACCACACGTCACAATAGAATTACAGCATGGGAAAACAACTCCACAAATTATGTAGTAATAATTTATTGGACCTGCACCTATCTTGATCGCTTAAAAAGCAGAGATTTCAATGAAACTCGCCGGAGGATGCTAAACGATAAAACAGATAGAACTAATTTTGAAATTAGCACTCAACACCATTCAACCTGACCAAGGAGTCTGGCCTTTGAACAGCACAAATTTCGTTATATTTCTGAGACAGAAAGGATAAAATGTCTACATTTCAGCCAACTCACAATAGCTGAATACTATTAGTTCATATGTGGGCAAACCAGTATTAGGGTCAAGGTTGCAGCAGGTTGAAGAGTTGACTGGTGTTACATGTATTATTACTGAATATGGGTTCAGATAAGACAAAAGAGCTGATTCAGCTAAACCAAATGATATCAAAGGGCCGGATGACGCTGAAAATAGAGGATACTGTTTTAGTATGTGTAGATTTGCTGTAATTAGTTACAGAGGCTGCACCTATAAAAAACAACATTTAAAAACTAATTGATCATTGCATAGAGTTGTAATTCTTTACAGGTAATTTATGCAGCAAAAGGAAGAAAAAGAAAAATGAACATCAGCAAAATATCAACCAAATATCAACAAATAAGAAAAACAAACAAATCACAGTAATGCATAAACCTAATTACATATGCATATGGTGATGTACAACGGTGCATGCAGTTAATGATATTAGTGAATTGTATTCAATAATATCGTAATAATTGTACAAATTGAATTTCAAATGTGTATAATATGCAGGGGTTTGAATGAGTATTATGAACAGGTGGCGGCTTTGCAAGGACTTCACTTCATCAATGCGCGGCGAGGAAAAGGTATAATGAATGAAAGGCAGCTACAGGAGGGTTGAAATGTGTTTCTAGGAGCATTTGAGCCATTGTATGATTATTTTCCCTTTGGCATTCAACAATGAGCTTCTGGGCCATATCATAATGTTAACTGCGTTTTAAATTGTGTCGTCTTGCAAACAATTGAATAAAAGAGCCTTCACAGCATCTACTACTCTGTGGTCATGGTTTTGATACATTCTCTGGATTGTTTATTATATTCTAAAATGTTAAGCTCTTCGTTTATTCAAACGTAAAATGATTTGAAGATTTACTCTATCTGATGGCTGGTCTGTGCCATTCAGCAAAGCAGAGAAATCCATTCAGGCTTCATTCAAAAGAACACTCAATATGTTTGTCTCCTTTCACTGCCATACAGTTAACACAGGACTTTTGATAAGCAGCTACAGATGAAATATTTCAGGTTGCAAAGCTTTCATTTTTGCGACAAAGATATACCTAAGTACTCTAATAGAAATATAAAATAAATAACTCAATTTAAAAAATTGTAATAAATGTAGCAAAATATTGTATTATTAGCCTTTTATTAAAACTGGTGCTAAAGATAAATGCACAAGAAATATTTTTGTGGTGAAGAGGGAATTACCATAAGAATAAATAGTATTATATAACATTCTATTCTAAATTTCTAAAAAGTATTCTGAATAACTACTACAGTTGCAATTGTTTATGAAGTAAGTTATATATCTTCAAACATGTTGAGGAGATGCTTACAGCTTTGGAGGTGACTTTGTATAAAGAGTATAAATACATTTGAATATCACAACTTTATCACTTGGACGGCCGAAAGATAAAGTGACAAAGTATTTAGTTTAGTTGCAGATCTAACCGCCAGTTCTGTAGGCTGTAAACCTAACTGGTTTGAGGAAATGTTCTGTACCATCCTCATTACAACCATCAGTTATGATAACTAGTTCTGATTCTCCTTCAGTTGCATCTGTGTAAAATTCATTCCTACATTTAAAGCTATTATTTCCTTCCTGAAAAGCTGGACTTCCTGCATAGGTGTATACTGAAGGACCATGTACTATTATCTGTACATTCTCTAGATATGGTTCAAATGTTATTGAGTACCTGTAACAATCATTAAACAATATAAATTTGTTGGAAATATTTGGTATCTTGAATGAATTTCATTATAGAAGATAGCTGGAATATAACATAAAAATATATACTGACAGTATTACAGTTGGTGTTAAAAGTTAGAATATAGTTTTACTAGCATGAGTTCCTTTCATGCTTTCATCCTTTCAGTCTTCGCTGGTCATCCATCTTATTCAGGTCAACTGTGCTGTCATTTTCTTTGCAGCGATTCAACACTTGCCCACAACATTAGCATGAATGCAATCATCTGCAAAATGTTGGAGTCCTAATTGTTTGATAATTTTGAGCATCATATATCATGTATGTATATATATATATATATATATAAATTTAAAAAAAATTGTTTCCTCACCCCGGATACCCCCGCTTGGGTGGTAAATTCTGCTCTAACTCGGGTCTCCTACCAGAGACCTGGGAGTTTGAGCACTCGCCTCAAGATCTTAGCTGTTCCCAATAGCGCACTTTTCTGCAACTCACCTGAGTTGATTGCTGTTGGTATTTGGGCAAGCCAAATTTCATGCGCTGGTGTTATTGCGCCCAGTGCCCCATTGACTACTGGGATTACAGTTGTTCTTACATTCCAGCATTTTTCAATTTCTTCTCCAAGAGGGAGATATTTCTCTTCCTTTTCTTTTTCTTTGCTGGCTATATTGTAGTCATTGGGTACTGCTATATCTATTATAGTAGCCCTCTTGTTCTCCTTGTCTACCACCACTATATCTGGTTGGTTTGCCAGGACATGCTTGTCAGTTTGGATGTAGAAGTCCCAGAGGATCTTAGCCCGGTCATTTTCATTGACCTTACCAGGAGCTTCCCACCAGTGTTGTGATTTATTAAGGCCATACTCATCACATAGACTTCTATACACAACACCTGTGACATGATTATGCCGCTCAGTGTATGCGTTCCCTGCTAGCTGCTTGCATCCACTGATGATGTGTTGGATGGTCTCAGGTGCATCTTTGCACAGTCTGCATCTAGGATCATCTCTAGTGTGATAGATTTTCGTTTGGAGTTGCCTTGTTGGGAGCACTTGCTCCCAACAAGGCAACTCATATATATATATATATATATATATATATATATATATATATATATATATATATATATACATGTATATATATATATATCATATCTTGATCACAAAACCAGGACCAGATTTAAATTACCTAGTGCCATAAACCACAACAAACTCAACAGTAACCTGCTAAATTCATTTAATAGCCTCTGCAATCATTTAAGAACTCTTCCTCTGCAATTTTTTAAAACAAAACTCAAACTACATCTAGTATCCTTTGACCAATAATAGCATGCACCATCTAGCCTTACCTATTTTAACACTTTTCCCACGACCAAACGAGCAGAGCGAATGTTTGAGAGTTTTATGATAAATGCATGTGCACACAACTCACGAAAATTATTAATCAACAACGTCGCAAACCCTTCTACCAAAATCTCATCAACAAATTTAACCATTTTTGTGTAGAGTCGTTTAAAAAAAATAACGATACAAAACACATAAGAACATATTTAAATATGTTACCAAGTCTTTTAAAATTGTCGACATATTCCAAAACCTTACCCATCTGATCGGATTATACACAAATAGACAGATTAATTTGCCCGAAAATCGTAATTAAAACCTGCCAAGCCAAAGTGATATTGGAAAAAAGAAAGGGTACTGATGGTTGAGAAATGCAATATTAGCAGTCAAATGGCACTGCAGTGCAATAGGATAACTGCAATGATAGCTGTAATGTACTGGGTGTGGGTGTTATTATATACAACAAACAGCAATAATGAAAGGAAAATATTATATGTTTATATCTCTCCCCCTGCATTGCATTGGCTTTCTATTATTACTGTATTACTATATTATTAATGTTGGTTATTCTAATAATATCAGTGCATTTTACTTCTAATATTGCATTTCTCCTATTGCAGGGGGAGAGATATAAACATCTTTTCCTTTCATTATTGCTGTTTGTCATGACCAAACACTTTTTTAAATAGATTTTCTAAAAATCTATGTAAATATCACAACTTCTTGATATTGTTAGCTATGACGTTTTGAAATGGAAACAAAATTGTGCATTGGTTTTCTATTATTAACATATTAATAATATTGATTATTCTAATATTATCAGTGCATTTTACTTCTAATATTGGCCAATATTGCAATTCTCTTATTGCAGAGGGAGAGATATAAATATATAATCTTTTCCTTTCATTATTGCTGTTTGTTGTATAGAATAACACCCACACCCAGTACATTACAGCTACCATTGCAGTTATCCTATTGCACTGCAGTGCCATTTGACTGCTAATATTGCATTTCTCAACCATCAGTACCCTTTCTTTTTTCCAATGTCACTTTGGTCGTGGGCTGTATGACAGGAGAATTTTCAGTATATTATATGTTGTTTTCGTAGCTAAAACTTTGTTGTCATAGATATGCATAACTGTTTTCACAGAGCTTTTATTTGTCCACTTTTAGTTTAAACACTCATATCAATCTTCAAGCTTGCTTTTTACATATTTTACGCGTTTAGTTCCAACATTATTATATTAGTTAGAATATTCATTAGTTTAAGTTAAACTATAATTTTTTTTGTCTTGTTCCTTTTTTTGTACACTGCTTCTTAGTTAGTTTAGTTGCTGTGGTACCTTGTGGAAACCATGTTGTTAAGTATGTCTATTTATTACCACAATAAAGATCGCTCATATATATATATCTTATATCTTCTATATATATATTTCTCAAAGTCCGTCTGTATGTCGTATATCTGTCTGTTGATTTTCCGGCTATAGCTATTACTAGAACAGCTGAGCTGGACAACAATGCAGACAACAATGCAGAATGGTAAGTCATGGCTTACCATCCTTGGAAGCCTAACCTTATTAACTAGCTTAGTGGAGTTTTCCATTGGCAATTTGCCAGACTACTAGCTAGTTTTAAAACCTTTACAGTTCTTTTTATTTTTCTCTTAATTTATTTCAACTACAAGACACACTTCTCTCATGATATGTAGTTTGAAAGTTAGAATGGCAAATGTTGTTATATGTTAAATACAAATCGTGTTTCTGTCCAAAGACTCTTCTATTACACGGGCAACGCCAGGTGGCACAGCTAGTTTATAATATATATATTTATATATATATATATATATATTTATATATATATTTATAAAAAATTGGGTAAGATGAAGGTTTAAGTTTAGTTTAAAACAATTTTATTACTAATAATTTCATATTGCAAAGCAATAATCATTAGATAAAAGTGCTAACACTAAAATTGTGGTGTATATATTATTAATAGGTGGAATAAAAGCATAGCTGTTAAAATACCTGAAAGCATTACTAATAAGCAGGATTATATTTAGCAAGCGATGCGATGATGTACAAAGTAATGGGACAAAGCTTAACAATTTATGTGTTAAAAGCTAAGTTTTAAAATTACTCGTAAGGAATCTGCCAGCATGTCTACGTGTTGACACAAGCTCACACCTTTTGTTCAAAGTAGCGGTTTCAGGTCTGCATATGATGTAGAATTTTTCATATAGACATAGATTACATAGATGTAGGTATATGATATTGCTCATATATATATTATAAATATATATTATATATATATGAGCAATCTTTATTTTTATTTATTCTATAAGAACAACATTTAAAAACTAATCAATCATTGGGTAAAACCGGGATTTTCTACAGGTAAAATCTTTACAGGATATATCCCTTTTAATATTAATCCTATTCATATATATAGATATACACGTATATCTATATATATGAATAAGATTAATATTAAACGAGATATATCCTGTAAAGATTTTACCTGTAAAATGTTGTTTTTATAGGTACAGCCTCTGTAATCAAATACAACAAATATACACATACTAAAACAGTATCCTCTATTTTTGCCAAGAAATGATCCCTGAGGGTTTCTTCAGAGATATGTTCCTAAGCCACTGTGTTCTTTTTATACATAAATAAGTTACTATCACGAGTTTCTTCAATGTGTTGTTTGTTAACAGATGACGCTTTGGTTTACTACACTGATTGTAATATGTTGCAACAATATTTTAAAAAGCTTAGTGATTTTTGTTGATAAATAGCAAAAAACTTTAATGCCTCTTAGTGTTTTTTATTAAAGTTGAAGGTAAACATTTAGCAGATCCTCAATTCTCTTATAATGGGACTTTCATATTGATGCTGTTGTTCATAAAGCCAACAAATATTTAGCTATGCTTCACAGAGTTTTAAAAACTTTAGATACCAAAACAAGGAAAGTAACATACTTGTCTGTTATTAAATTTTGTATTGATTTTGCTTCTCAATTATGAGATTCCTATCAAAGAAGCGTGTTAAAAAACAAATTCAAATTAAAAAAGTTAAAAGTTAAAAAAAAGTTCAAAATCAGGCCTTGCGTTTTATGTTCAGATTGGTGGGTCATGTTAGCTTTATAAAAATAAAAAAACACAGGTTTTCAATTACCATCAGAAAGAAGAAAATTTGTGCTGTGCTTATGCTGTTGTGCTCAGTGTGCTGAACAACTTGAACCATCATATGTTACAGATACATGTATTAATCAAACCCTTGACACTAGCCAGAAAAAAAGCACATATACCCTTTTTATTCATGCATGTCAATTTTATCAATCCTTCTGAATGAGAATTATGAGAAAACTGAGATCTTAGAAAAATGTTTACGTTAAAAGAGTAAAAAAAGTGAAGAATTAAAAAATTGTTGGAATTGTGTTCTCACGTTCGTTAACGTTCATAGCAGTCTTAGTGAAAAATCGTATCTAAGCAAGGACTACAAACTATTACATGTATTTTCGGAGTCTAATGTGTGAGTTCAACTGGAGAAGACAACTATCTTTTGTATAGCATAATAATCCTTTCACGAGTGGGTTAGAATGTCACGGTAATAGTTGTCCTCTATTTGTATGAAATACAGCGCTACAAGTTGAACCAATAGTAACACCGAACGTCATAGTCCGAAATTTACAGCCGTATGCATGTATTAATTGTTCACAGCTTGACAATTGTTTACAAGCTGACTTTTCATAGTATATCGGACTACAATTCTTTGCGTAAAGCTTTTCCAAGAAGATTCCAAATCACGAGTATGGAAGCAGCTAACTGCTAAATTCGTTAGCCAGGCATCTTCACGCTACAAGAAGTGAGCTGTTATCGCGGTTTTAGTTTTCATGTTATTAATTTCCTTTATAACTATAAAAAATTGTCGTATTATAAAATGCATTACCATTTGTCGTGGTTTTTTACTGGGAATCCATTTGGGAAAACAAAAAATGGCGTAATTGTGAGTTGCTTTTCCTATAATGTTTAGACTGTAGGTGCCGATAAACGTTGCGTATTGAATTGAGTTTTGCGCAAGCTCGTGTAGCTTGATCATTGGCCTAAGTATAGCCTACGCATGTAGAATCGGCTCGGATATCTGTTAAAATTGTTCCCACAAGTAAAGCCCACCATGTATCAGAGAATCGTTAAATAGTAGAAAAATGATCATGTGAAACTTGATTGAGCTTGGGCCTATTGTCTATAGCCAGGGTTGTGGCCAATATGGAAAAGACATAACTGCCCATTCATGCCCAGATTTAGTGGGCATTACATTTACAGTAATTTTGTTCTTGGATATAAATGCAGTTGCAATAGTAGAGCAATATGCAACACTAAAATGTAGAATCCTATAGTATATTGCATAGTGCAAAAATGCAATGTGCAGTATAATCACATTGCATACTTTTACTATTACACAATCTAGTATACATACAGTACACCTAATTTCCAAAACATAGTAAGCAGTATTGGTGCAGTAGTGATTATGGCACAAGATGTAATGCTCGATGCAGTGGCAGTGTTGCTAATGCGCATTTCGGAATGCTAGCTGCAGTAGAAACTTTTGTATTTTTTTATATCTACATGCACAACACATTTTCATGGAAACTCAGCAGAATTACCTATTGAGGTAACCGTGACCCAACACAATTGCCAGATGTTAATGCTGCGTAAGCTTGAGTATGTGTGGATAAATAACTTGATCACAATGAGCATGCTGTATATGCTTGAAATGAGAATATATAATGGTTTTAGTGTATAATGTTAATAAGCATACAATACAATGACCCAAATTTCATAAGAATGGTGATAATGCCAGACTGCTGATTCTGAAATGATGTGGGAATTAGGCTGCAAGTTCAATTAGTTGTTGGTAATTACTGAAGGCAATCAAAGCTGAAGATGTATGTATAATCTGGTTCCGTTTTTAACTTTCAAACATTAATCAATTGTGTTGGGAACTTCGGGCAATGTGCAGTAACAATGAAATTGCAATAGAGACACTTAGAAAGTCAGTAATGCAGTTGATCCACAGTAACAACTTTATACCAATGTGCTGGTGAAGTACACAGTACACATGCAGTTTCAAGTTTTGAAGAATGCGCATTTGCTGTATGCATGAAGTGCTGGGTTTTAGGATCTGCGTTATGAAGATAAATGGGCAGTAGATCACAGTGAACAATTAGCAGCAGGAGTGCAATAGCAGTAAATGTCTACTACGCATTAGAATGTTGTAATGCACTGCAAAATCATTACATACTGCACTATAGTGATACAGTGCAGTTCTAATGTGTCACAACCTTGTCTATAGCACTGACATACACATAGTTGTTTGTAATAATATGTGAAAGAATTTGCACTGCAACATCCCATTGGTTACAATAAAACAGAGATGTGATGAGATTTAACATACAATTTGAAAAGAACAAAAAAAAACCATATATATGTGTTATCTATTAACACCTGGACAGTCACTTAATCAGTGCCAACGTAATTTTTTATTCAGACTGGAACAATATTTTTTAAAGATGGACTTGCAATAAAATTCACATTACAGTTATTTGGTATCAAAAGATTCACCATGTCTTACTCTGTTGTGTTGTAGGTGCCACATATGTGGAAATGTGATTGCAAGCTCTTAAAAGCTCAAAAACGAAAAGCCGCCGTAGATTGGAATCTCTTTATTTTGATGACGTAGCCATGAAATTTGGCTGTTGTCTTGTCAATGTTCTCATGTGAATTGAAAGGCCAATAAAAAGCTCAATATAAAACTTATCGTAGCGCTAGTTTATGACAAACACTTGGGGTTTTACTTGACAATAAAACAGACACGTAAGAACAATAGACAGGGTTTTATTGAATGCGTGAAGTATGTTTGTGAAAATATTTTGACGAATAAGGTTGCATGAAAGTGTAAACAGAAACCATCTCCCACAACTACGTCACATTTGAGCCGTTTTGGAAAGAGAATCCAAATTACGACGGTCTCGTGTGGCTGCGATTTTCTGTTCGTTTTTGAGCTTTTAAGAGCTTGTAATCACCTTTCCACATATTTTACACCTACAACACAACAGAGTGAGACATGGTGAATCTTTTCATATCAAATAACTGTAATGTGAATTTTGTTGCAAGTCAACCTTTAAGGGAAGCGGCTATCCCATTTATTAATGGCCAACCATGTAGCACAGCTTGCTGATCCCAAGTCAGTTCTGCATCATTTGAGCCAGCATCTACAATATGATGTGTGATAATGGCAGGTCTGTGGTCGGCACTTTGGTGGTACGGTTATGGTCTCACAATTTTATTGTGTTACAAGTTTCTTTTTAACGATCTCAAGCTGAAAGGTCAACATTGCCTTACTCGTTGACAATTTTTTAGATTAGTTTATCTTCTGAGTATCCCGGCAGACAAACTTGCATTGACTGGAGTCTAAGTGATGCTTACAAAATCAGTTTGCTGAATGTGTAGTCATGGTCAATGAGTTACTCATGGCAACCAAAAACATTCAACTCTGACACGGTATACATTATAGCCAAGATATTTAATTCTGTACAGCCATACCTCGACATACGAGCCATACCCAACATACGACAAAACTTAGATTTGAGCAAAATTTTAAGCAGGTTTATGCCTTGAGATACGAGGAAACTTAAATACAAGTCAGCTTTTGATGCAGCCCCAAGTGACTAAGTATGTGAGATGCCACTTTCAAGGATAACTTTCGTGTGGTTCAGTTCATCGAATCAGTTAGAAAAAGTGTCAAAAAGGTCAGCTTCAAGTTATGGTGAAAGCGCAGCAAGAAGTGCCAAGCCAGAAGAAGATAATAAAAAACGAAGACAAAATTACACTTAGGTTGAGTAAACGATTAAAACTGCTTTATGTGTTTGTTTAGTAAGCTAATTTCATTCAAGTTAAATTGAAAGTTTGTTATGTTTCATAGCTTAAAAAAAGTCTAGTGTGCCGAATACGTTGCTCTCAAGTCTCTCTCACACCGCTGTTAGCCACTATGTTTGTCTCGATGGTAAGCACTCCATACAGTACTGTACATACTACTGTTACATTTTATTGCTAAGTATTTCCTACTTTGTGAGCGTAGGTAGTGAATTAGTGGCAATGTGAATTAGTAGGTAGTGAATTACAGCAATTAAAGATGTGTTTTTCCGTCGTAGATTGTTGTTTTTAGGTTTTTTCTTTGTATGAGAACGGATTAATGTGTATTATTTAGTTATATTGTAAAAAAAATTTGCATTGAGATACGGGCAAATTGACATACAAGCTCAGTCTCAGAATGCATCAAGCTCATATGGATATTGAGGATTACTGTATATATGCATAATTTTTTGCATTCAATGAGTGATTTGAGTTAACTATGTAACTGGTTTCTAGGGGTACGGCCGTGAAGGCGTCTGTTTGCACAACCAACAGGCAGTAAAAATTGAGATACTGGAGGTTTCTGCTTGATTCAATAGTTCTTGGGCTGAACAAACAAATATATCTGATTGTACCGCTACAAACATTTGTTTTGTAGCAGTTTGTGGGCAAGTTCAGCTTAAACTGACTTGTTTTGCTAGAGACCACACGATGCCAAATACATGCTAGATATCAAATGAACTACATGCAGCGTTTTATAGCAGGTTTTGCAATCATAGGCAATTTCTCAAGTCTTTTTAGAGGTTTTTTAAACTCTTCTTAAAGGATCTGAAACTCTTCAGATCTACTCTCAATGTTGAATGGCATCTGCACTCATTTGTATCTTCCATAAAGCTTCCAAAAAGTAGGCTAGTGAGTAATGTTGGAAGCTTTGTTTTCTAATTGAATGAGTTTGTTGTTTGGACATGATATGATTTTTTAGATTCTACTGACCTCTATTGATTGACTTTTTGAGCTAGTTGCATTCAGCTAATTCTTTCCGATGACTCATTGGTTTATGCAGTTTTTTTCTGTCTCTAATCTTATTTCCAGTAACTTGATCTGATTTCACTTGAGCCGATAAACAAACTCAATGCAGAGATGCGAAATAGTATGATGAACCACAAAATTGTTATGCCAACAGTTCACCCATTCGGTGCCTCACAAATATGTAGCCAGATTTGTACCATTTGACATTTGTACCAATAATTACTAAGCATAAGATACATAGCTTCAACAAAAGGAGGAAAGATGTTAGATTGACTGGACAAACAGTCTAATTTCTATTACACTTGGTGTTGGTTGCTTGCAAATCCAGTTGCATATCTGGGATTTATTCTTTCGCATTACAAACATGAGGCACTTAAGAGCTCAGTGGGATTTTTCTACCACGAAGGAGCAAGACTTCCATTTGGCTTGTCCGTGGGCATCAGCATCAATGTCAGTTGTATGTTGCATTCTGTGAAAATAGTGAAGCAATTCAGTGTCATGATTACCGATGACTTTGTTTTTTTTTTGCATTATTCTCATTAGCTATGTTTGAACACTAAGTAGGATGCTCAATAATATGTTCAAATTACCTTTATATTTATGTAGTGGTTGAATTTCAAAACTAATGGTAGTGTGTCTTTGTAGGCCAGTATTCAGAGTTAGTTTCGGTGCAGGAAGCATTTTTAATTCAGTTATTCTATGTATGTATTGGAGGTACTGGCACCATTATAGCAAGCCAGGTGATTTTATCAAGATCCGGAGCTAATAATGGCTGAAAATTATTTGCCTGTTACAAAAAACCTTTTACATCCAATCCATGTATCATCCAATCCATGTATCCTACATGTAGTTAGTTCATAAAACACGCAATATTTCAGCAGGCTGGGTATACTTCTACGTTGGTGCAGCTGTTGTGTTGTGCGAAACATTACTACTGTATACACTCAGCACTTTTTTTAAAACCTGTGTTGATTACTTGTAATCAGCCAAAGCAACGTTGTAATCCGTTGAGTGGCCGAAATTCAAATGCGTTATATAAGCTACCTACTTATTAACTAAACAAAGGTCTTTGCCACAAAACTGGTGAACAGGACAACTGACTTGAGTGTTTGTTTACTTAGAAGTGACTGCGCAGATAACTTGATATTAAATGCCTTGCAGAATTTTTGAAAAAGATCTTTGCGGCAATAGCAAACAAATTTCACTACATATTTTAGGCAAATTCCCATTGTCTTTCATGAGTTTTTTCTCTATTCACTAACAGTTTTGATGCATACCCTAAATTTCAGCGTACAAGTTGACCCGATGTATAATTCGAGGTCTAAAGTTTGGTTTAAAAATCCTGGATTTGACATGTGCCTATCGTATAAGCCGACATCCTTTTTATGCTCAAATCATCTGATCGCTAATAGTTCAGTCTGGCATCAGAGGCAGGCGATGCGTAGCTGAAAAAATGGCATTCAAAACGTCCATGTTTTTTTCATGGTTTCGGCAATAGGTATGTAACAATTAGCACAAGAACAAGAGATGACAGTTTTAGGAAAAACCATAAGGCATGAAAAACAATACTTCGCCATCGTATCGGTCTGCCTCGCCAATGAAACAAAAAGCCATCTCTGGCCAATAAGCATTTAAGCGAAAAGCTATCCCACAAGACAGATTTCTGTCAGAAATTGTGATTCGTGTGCAAGAAAAATGATGGAAGAACGATAATGGATGTGTCCAATGGATTACTGAAGAGTGGGCTTGTGGGCAGATGCTACGAAAAAAAGCATTAAATTAAAAAAACCAGTTTATTTTAGAAAAGAATCGTAGCGATGATGATTTAAATGGTGAAGAATGGAACTTTGTGTTTGATCCATCTTATGTTGAGTAGGATTACTAGTATTTTACTATTTAATAAATACATCCCTATATGTCATGTAATTTTGGTTTGCGATGGCTTTTTGAAGTTGAATTTCACTAAAATTCATGTCATGGAAAATGTGACTGTCGTATCAGTTGATAGATTTTCAAGCTTGAAATTTGGTGTCAAATTCTTAACTTATACGCTGGAATTTATGGTATGTTGCATTTCATTTTCTTCTATATCGGATCGTAAAAATCTTGAGTTGCTTTTTACTGTTGATGTTATCCACAGGTTTCAAATGGTATGTTCTTTGTAAAATTTTTCATTTTTTAATTTTAGGTTGGTGTTGTCAACCATGAGTGCTGCCTCTAAAGCTGCCGATGTTGCTGAGAAGGTAGAGAATCTTTCAAATTCTAAGAAAGAAGCCAAATAGCTGTTATTAGTTTGCTGGAAAATGGAATGCAGTGTTGGTGTAGGGTGACAACTCCAAAATTAGCCTGGGCATTCCCTGCTTCTTCCAAGAGAAATTAGTTTTGTTGTAAACAGTTTGTAGCAATTGTAATGTTATTAGGAGCTAATCAAAATGATAAAATGGTTAGCTCTTTACTCAGCCTTGAACAAATCAAGTTAACTTCAAAAGAAAGAAAAACAATTTCCCAAATAACGGCAGTTCATCAACCTTGCAGATGTAACTTCCACTGAAAATGAAAATATCGACTTTAGAGTACATGACTATAATACGTCCTGTTCTCATCAGTGTGCAGATATGCTAAACTATGATATGATCGCCTGATATTAAAAAGATTCTCTTCATTATTATCAAAATCAACTTTATTGATAACAATTGAGCAGTAATTCAATAGAAAATCTCCCCGAACAGGATCAGCATGCCCAAAAATGACTTCATAGAGGCTACAGAATGATTACAGTAATTGCAGTTCCAGCAGAAATTGCTCTATTTCAGAATACTTATGTTTGACATCTACTCAACTATAACAACCAAATCTACTTAGTGGTAACAGTACTGAGTATCTAACGCGGTGCAGGCAGCATTGTCGCATAGTACTTTAGAAATAGTATGCACCTTTAGGCCGTGTCCACTGTTAAAATTTCAATGCTTTTAGTAAGTCACCTATTTTGTAAAGTATCGGGAGGCAACAGCTTCATCATTTGGATTATTCTATAGAAAAACCTAAATTTATCTCGGATGGTATATTTCATTCAAACTATATTTGCTCCTGCCCTTGATGCAGTACTTGCAAGCCTGTTTGTCAACCAAAAAAGTTCTACTTTTATCGCTTGTGGCCAGTTGCACTGAAAGTGCATAAAATCTAATAGTGTAATGAATCAATCACATAACATTAAAGATCCAGTTCAGTTATATGACTTTGCTGATTTTTAAAATGCTCTGAGATTGTTATACTTGGGAATAGGCTCTCATGAAATAAAGCTTCACATTTTGATGAGTTTTGGTATTTCATCATATTTCTTATAAATTAATTAGACTTTATGGAAGTGTCGGACTCTGAGTGATTACAGACCTATTTTAGGAGTATATTTTTTCAAGATAAACAGAATTATCAATTCTGTAATTATTTTGTTTTATCGCTGCCAAGCCTTTCCTAAAAAAATTGGAATATCGCTTGATAACCCTTAAATTTCATAGACAGCAGTTTTGCATTGTCTTAAGCTTTCAATTGAACAAATACATGGTGTGTTAGTTTTTTTGTTTGTATGTTTTAATTTCCACCTGTGTTATGGTAGTAAATAATGTTTATGGGCTGCCTACTCTATAAGCATGCCTGGTTTAAGGGAGACGATCTTACCTACGACGAATATGACTTGTCGAAGGAGTGTGACATGCTCGTTACCTGCAAGTCTTGTAACACAGAGTTTAAATCTCTTGAGAAGTTTATTCTCCACAAGAAGTCTGATTGCAAGGTGTGTTGGCAATTTTACTCCTATCAGGCGCATCCTACTCATCTTGTTTTCTCATATGTGTAACATATGTTTGCCCTTATTTTATCTTTTTCCTGAGTAAAACTTGCCGCTACTTTAAAGAAATGCATACATCTATTACAATTCTTTGGTCAATTTGTGCACCATAATTCTATCGTTTTTAATAGATCAGCAGCAATAAAGACCTTATTATTACACTTGCCATCTACATTTCAATAAAATGTAAATGGTGCTAGTGTAGATCACAGTTGAGCTGCAAGGGACAGTGTACTTACATCACCGCTCGCTCTCCTGTGATCTCTTTTTTCCCCCAACTAGAATATTTCAATATAGATTAGTCATTACTGTTGATCCATATATGGCCATATTGAATACGCTATGTTGAATATAATATCTTGAAGGAAAGGTAGCAATCGACTTCTCTAAGTGTCACCACCAGATATCTGTGTATGTCTTAAGTAAGCAACAAAGCGCAGTCTAGCTGTTGCGTGTCAATGCTGCCAATTAGTGTGAACTTTTTGTAGAATCGTCAGTTGGATTCTAAGGCTTCAGATGTTGAACAGGCAGAGCAGGCAAAAGTGGAACCAGCTCCAAAAAAGTCTCAGAAAGCATCTACACCCTGGATATTTGAGTCTTTAGACTGTAAGATTGGTTTTTTGCATGAAACCCAGGCTAGACTAATGTGCGCTTCAAATTAGACGCAAATGAGATTAATATCATCATAACATAACCTCTCACGTCTCCAGATAGATGCCAGGTTGGCCTTTTTTCAGTCACCCTATTTGCAATGAGTTATTATTGTCATACATACATAGGAATTGTATATGCAATGATTCCTCGACATACGAGTGTCCTGACATACAAGAGATTTGAAATATGAGGAAGCTTTCTAGCAAATTCCTCCATGAGATACGAGACAAATTTGAGATATGAGTAGACGAGACGGTTTTTGATGTGGCTGCTAGGTAGCTGAGTATGTGAGAGGCCCGCTTTCAACAAGAGTTTCTCTTGTTCATCACTCAGTTTCTCTCATCGGATAAAATAGGATTTAAAAAGACTGCCTAAAAGTGAAAGTGAAAGGAGTCTGAATGTGAGACAAAAAGCCAAGCTGGAAGAAGATAATAAAAATAAACATGAAGACAAAATTAGAATTAAGTTTAGTGTAAGATTAAAACTTATTTTTATGTTGGTGTTTAGTAATATAAATTCATTTAAGTTAGACTTAAAGTTTACGTTACAAAAGTGTAGTATGCCCAACGGTTGTTGTCGAGTCTCTCGTGCACCGCTGTTAGCCACTACCGTCTGTCTTGAAGATAAGAAGGCCAAACAGTACTGTACATAATAATGTTACATTTTATCGCAGATCATATCCACTAGGTTGGTATTTGTTACTTTGTGAGCGTAGGTGGTGAATTAGAACACTTGAGAACATATTTTTATCCATTGTAATGTTCTGTTTTAGGCGTTTATTTCCGTGGTTGTGGACGGATAAATTTTGTGTTTAATTATTTTATATAGGAAAATTTTATTTGAGATGCGAGAGAATTGACATACGAGTTCGGTCTCGGAACGCATTAAGCTCGTATGTTGAGGATGACTGTAATACATATGCTTGTTAATCTGTGCAGTATCTTGGTGTCTCGAGACTAATGTTTGACAGGCACTTGGTGACCTTGTGTTGCACCTACTCAAGATTTTGTTATCGTTGACACAGTTGCAAGAAATCCAAAATGTTTTGTTAGCACAGTCAAAGTAGAATAGTTATCCTCAATGTGCCATTCTTTGCTCATTTTAATACAATAGCAGCAGAATAAAATAATATTAAATGACGTACGTCAAGGTTACTACAGACAATGTACATTATTGCGGGATGCTATGGAATATTTTGGTAAATTTTAAAATTAATTTTGTTAATTTAGATTATAAGATTTATCCAAACAGCAAGTTCAGTAAACTCGGCATTTCTCAACAAGTTAACTTGAAAAATAATGCCACAAGCTTTCATCTAAGAGACAGCCCTTGAGTGTAGTGGCAGCACAGGTATAATTCTGGTGTAGTGTTGGAAGCAGATGTATCTGTAATGACACGCTAGTGTATTTGTTTAAGGGATATGGATTCCTTAACCTCAGTATTTACTAATCTTAGTAAATGCAACGACTAGTTATTCATTGGATTTACTAAGACTTTCACTAACTCCTACTAGGCACCATGGTCATTAGGGAAATTCGTCTCTTGTTTATCAACATGTCAAACCTATTGATGGCTACACTAATGTTCCCGTAAGCTCAGCAAAAATCGTTAAAATCCAGCTTTAATCCAGCGATACAAGTTGTCTGATAGTTGTCTGTTGGTTGAAATGAAATCGATGCTAATGCACAATCTATATTTATACCTAAAAATGAATTAGTTCGTGAGATCTCCTCTACCCGTTCACTGAACTACACATAAATTTGGTGAATGTGTAGAGTTCCCTTTAATCAATGCCTTCTCACCATTCATGAGCAACAGTTCTAATAATTGCCATTCCTGTCCATTACCATGCCGAATAGATTGAGTAGAGTTGCCTTCTCATTACTATCTCACTTATTTTTAACTAGTACAGTACAACTAAAATCAAAGCTGTTACCATTGTCAATGTTGCAGCCTATTGCAACCTAATCGCTCAGATCGACCCATTGGTGCCACATTGGCTAAAATTACTAATGCCGAAAGTTGTCTGATTTCCGTGGGGCATCATTGGAACAATGGACAATTATTTATAGTATATCCACATATCGCTTCATCGTGTCTAAAATTATGCATCCACAGTAACACATGCGAGTAATAGGTCCCTGGAAACACACTAACAATAACTGACCCAGGGTAAACCCATCTATGATAACTTACGACTCTACAATCTTGTCATGAATGGATGTAATTCATGGCTCTAAAATCTATTGCTTTGCCTAAGCCCTAAGGGATACCCTAATTACTTGCACAAGCACAATATACTTTTAACATGTTTTTTCGCCTTGTTAACATTTGAAATAAAACGAATTTTGATGTAAAACAACCCTGTGAAGGCAGCCTAAAAATGTATGTCTTTTTTAACCTGCCTACCTCCTTTTTACCTGCTTACCGCTTTTTTTATAAGCTTGTGTCCTCTTGTGCCCTTGTTGGTGAAAATTAACCATGACAGTTTTTCATACATAGGAGTCTCAAACTGTGACCAGGTAAAAAGACATCAGATGATCATTTCATAAGACTTCACTTTATGTAAAAAATAATAAAAATTGAAGTTAGCACTTCCTGTCTATCATGTATGGTTTCTCTAAAAAAGTGACCTACAGGCTATTTATCTAGCTATAGATCCAACAAGTATGTATGTTTGGGATACTAATGTCATAATTGACAATGATTGGATCATTTCACATATTTGAAAAAAACTTGCCAGAATTGATTTAGCTGCCTTGGGTGGTCTTAGCTTCTCTTGCCATAAATCTTTTGAGTCAGAGAAGAAGCACAGCCAGTACATCTGAGGGGAATTCCAGGTGCAACGGCTGCGGAAGAACCCTGTCCTACAGGAATACAATTCCTTAGTGGGTTACAACTCCACGTCATCTTGACACACGAGAGCATTTTAAGACCAATGGCCTTCCTCACATCCCATAGTGGATTTTAGACTGCTAACCTGCTGCTTGGTAGCCCAGAGTGTTACCCACTGCATCATGGTTGCTGCCAACATCATGTATATTATAACATTATTATTATAAAATCCTTATTTCTGATTGGCCCTCAATCTCTACAATGGCTCAATTTTAGTTGACGAGTCTGACGAGAGCAAAGTTGGTGAGAAAAGGAAGCGACCTGAACAAGAATTTCTTGAAATAGAAGAACCAGAAAAGTTGACAAAGCGGATGACCAAAGTCTACTCAAGAACTAAGCGTAGCAAGGCCTCCTCTGACTCTCCTCCGGCAGCGGTAGCAGCAGCGGAGTCATCTACCTCAAGCATTGATATGAATGAAAGGAGGAAGGCAACTACCATTCCAGATGAGGTGAGGTGTCATTATACACAGGCTATAGCTATCAGAAAAGTGAATATTGCAGGTTATTCTTGTCTTATTCCAACCAATGTTATTCTCATCTTATTCCAACCGCTGTTATTCTTTTCTTATTCCAACCACTGTTATTCTTGTCTTATTCCAATCACTGTTATTCTTGTCTTATTCCAATCACTGTTATTCTTGTCTTATTCCAATCACTGTTATTCTTGTCTTATTCCAATCACTGTTATTCTTGTCTTATTCCAATCACTGTTATTCTTGTCTTATTCCAATCACTTATTCTTGTCCTATTCCAATCACTGTTATTCTTGTCTTATTCCAACCACTGTTATTCTTATCTTATTCCAATCACTGTTTTTCTTGTCTTATTCCAATCACTGTTATTCTTGTCTTATTCCAGCCGCTGTTATTCTTGTCTTATTCCAATCACTGTTATTCTTGTCTTATTCCAATCACTTATTCTTGTCCTATTCCAACCACTGTTATTCTTATCTTATTCCAATCACTGTTATTCTTGTCTTATTCCAACCACTGTTATTCTTGTCTTATTCCAACCACTGTTATTCTTGTCTTATTCCAACCGCTGTTATTCTTGTCTTATTCCAATCACTGTTATTCTTGTCTTATTCCAACCACTGTTATTCTTGTCTTATTCCAATCACTGTTATTCTTGTCTTATTCCAACCACTGTTATTCTTGTCTTATTCCAATCACTGTTATTCTTGTCTTATTCCAACCACTGTTATTCTTGTCTTATTCCAATCACTGTTATTCTTGTCTTATTCCAACCACTGTTATTCTTGTCTTATTCCAACCACTGTTATTCTTGTCTTATTCCAATCACTGTTATTATTCTCTTATTTTAATCACTGTTATTATTCTCTTATTTTAATCACTGCTATTTTGAACTACATATTATACCCTCTTCATTGATAGCAAATAGGATAATAACGTCATAAAGATATTTTGTCTAAACCTGTTGCAAGTTTTGCTGTTCAACGTATAGTGAATAATGAAACGCCTTTTTTCATTATTCCACCTCCGCATATACAGGCGTCTATCGACCTCAATTTGCCTCTCAGCTCAATACTTCCTGCTGCAAACTTGACAAGAAGCTTTTTAATTTGATAAAATGTAGTAAAGTCCATTCCTCTTAACAAATGAGATGTTGCTTCCTTCTGCATTGCCAGCTATTCAAAACCTTTTTTACACTGCAATCATTTACCAATCTTAAACAACTTTCTGCAATTTCACAGTGAAAAGAGTTTGGTTGCTTAGCAGGAGATGCTGTATCTATTAGCGCTGTCATAAGTGCTGTTCAGTAGTTCTGCAACCAAGAGGCCACATTGTAACTGTTACATGTGCAACCCAGCAAGATCGCCATATAAATGCTAGATTTTTTGGTGAGGTTGAAAACCTGTTGAATTAATTTCACAGTGAGAGTTGTCAAAGAATTGGTTTGAGATGCATGATTTATTTATATTTTAGGTGAAAGTCTTATCTACTGGAGCTCCTTCTACTAGCCGAGAAAAAGCGGATGTCTTATTCAATTCTGAAAGCGATGAGGAGGAAATGGACTTGCGCAAACTTGTCACGGTAAATGTCAACCAGGAATCGGAAGAGAGTGATGAAGAAATGCCGGTAGATGTCAAGGCTAAGGCTGCAGATACTTCTGCTTCTAGCGCGCCATCAGAAACTGTTAAAAAGTCTGGAGTCATTCCTATTGCTCCCTTGCCACCAAAGACAGGCCTCACCCCATACCATGTTGTGTCCGTACAAAATAATGATACAAAAGTCACTTCGCAGCCTAGTCTTAGTATGACCTTTGAAGAGCTCAAGAAGGTTAAAGTGTTAAACCTGCTTTCTCCTCTGCCAGTATCACGATCAGGCAACTTTGTTGTTTATGAGAATATGGTGGATGGCTCATTGCTGGAAGGTGAACAGACCGTGTTGGCTACAACGAAGGATAACCAGGGTGTTAAACTTGGTCTCAGACGCATCATAAAACATGCACCAACATCTAAACTTGTGGCTACTTCAGTGAAGATCATTGATGGCTTGAAGAATGAAACCGATTCACTTGTGAAAGTTGAGAAAATTTCGCATGCTCAAGCAGCAGACAACAGCTCTTCTCAATCAGATGGTTATGTTGAGCCGGATTCTCTCACAGCTGATTCTACCGATACTAAGAGTGAGGAGATATCAGACTCGTACATAGGTGAGTATAGCAGCTAGATTATACCTTTATCAAAGACTGAGGAGATATCAGACTCGTGCATAGGTGAGTATAGCAGCTAGATTATACCTTTGTCAAAGACTGAGGAGATATCAGACTCGTGCATAGGTGAGTATAGCAGCTGGATTATACCTTTGTCAAAGACTGAGGAGATATCAGACTCGTGCATAGGTGAGTATAGCAGCTGGATTATACCTTTGTCAAAGACTGAGGAGATATCAGACACAGATAGATTCAGTTGGTTTCAGTTAAAACTTTCTGCTAACTCTAGCAACTGTTTTTATCAACTAGTCATCTAGATTCTAAATACCCATATTCCTAGATAAGTTCTAAACAATCTATTGAATTTTATTTTATTATTTTCAATCATACATCACTTTTGAATTAAGTAGAAATAGGATAAGCCATATTTATAGATAAACTGTTAAACTGAGTTCTTTCACAGGTTTATTGAAGGCGTCTGTTGGGGTCAAATTCAAGGTTGATAATTTGAGGCATCAGCCGGTTTATATGTTTTTGTTGCTTTGATTTCTGTCATTTCTCAAGTTTCTATTCTTTCTCAAAGATGTCCATAGAAGTTTTAGATTGCTAATTAAATTGCTATTCAAACTTATTTAAGCATCAGATTTTTTTTCAAATCATAATATTATTTCAAGTTGTATTTGCAGATAATTTATGTATAGTATTTTTGTGCATGTATTTGGTATGTGATAAGTTACAGATGAGTTATATAGTGTGGGTGATCTATTGTGTATGGGAGGTAGATGCTGATATGCTGGTTATATCAATATCATCTATTATATTAATATATTAATTTTGATATTATACCGATATTATATTAATATAATATCAAAAAATGGTTAGTGCGATGTCGGCGATATCACTATCATTCTAAAGACCAGTTTGCATCACGCAGTGATGCTAGGACTGATAGAATCACAAGTTGTTCTCCACTCACCAGGTTCAGAGGAGAATGCTAACACTGAATTCGAGCACGACCCTGACCTGTATGCTTACTTGAGAGATGATGAGCACTACGTGCTCGGACCCAAGCAGAGACACCGACTCTCTCACCTCGAGATTAAAAATAGGAAAGATTGTGACTGGCTAACGAGGACATGCTTCCGTTGTAACACCCTCTATTCGTGCCTTAAGACTCTCATCAATCATATGAATTACCAGCACTCTGATAGGAAAGCCTTCTTCCCATGCATTTACTGTAGAAACATCTACAGCCAGGTGGGTCTCCTCTGTTCTGTTTGTAGTTTGTTAAAAGACCATTCGCACTCGATGGTCTTAGCGCAAATCATCCTTCTCCAGTTGAGTACCACCAGGTACCCATTTCAGGCACCGGGTAAAATGCTGTTCGCACCAGTTAAACTCCTACTTAAAGTTTTTGGCGGGCCACAAACTTGGTGCCGCCGTATTTGTTTACCTTGGCATTATAGGGGTCAACTTAGCCTGTCTTGACAAACTGTTGTTTTTGCGGAGCTGTCCTCCGGCGAGCAAAACAACAGCTTCTCACAGTACGCACTGCACCTGTTGCATCAGCTGCACTGAAAGGGAGTTGTTTTCTTCCGTCTATGCGACTTGGCTGCGATGTTATGTCGGTCGCTCCATTGGTAATCATAACGGATTTAGTGCAAAAGTTAATGTAGAAAAAAATAAGATAAACACGTTTAATCAGAGATCAGTCTCTGCTGTAAACTTTAGTAGATTTTGAGAATAAAATAAATTAAAAATAAAATCAATAAAAACAAATAAAACTGAATGATACAAAAATACAAATAAAACTGACTGAGCGCACAAATAACGACATGTTTAGTTGCTGTTGTTGCCTAAGTTCTACTAACGTTTACCGCAGAGACTGGTCTCTGGTTAAATGTTTTCATCTTATTTTTTCTACATAAATTTTTGCGCTAAATCCGTTATGATTACCAATGGAGCGACCGACATAACATCGCAGCCAAGCCGCATAGACGGAAGAGAACAACTCCCTTTCAGTGCAGCTGATGCATCAGGTGCAGTGCGTATTGTAACAAGCTGTTGTTTGGCTCACCCCGTTCAAAGGGGGACAACTCTGCAAAAACAACAGTTTGTCAAGACAGGCTAGGGTCAACTGAATCTACACTATTCGACCAAATGTCTGCATCCAGCGCATAGGTCAGATTGTTCTTGCTGGCAACCATGTCTGGCTTGAGAACCCCTTCACTAGTTCTTACTCGGAACTCTCGAAGTATGTTTAAGTGGAAACTTGTTTTACCATTTCTTATCTGTGCAATACATAAAAAGTATATGAAGTTGTCAGTTCTTCTCTTTCTGTGCCATCAATGGATACATAGCTCCTATAACGTAAACTTCCTATAATGTAAATTCCATTTAATGTATAAAATCTGTAAAGTTTTTGCTTCGTACTACATAAAATATTCCATCTAACTCAAGTCAGTGCAAGTTCTCAAATTTGATTTGAATAACAAGAATCTCGTAGTTATCCTTTTTACATCACTTTCTCTCTTACCGCACTTGTGAGAAAAAATGATGTATGGGGCTATCTCTATTATATGTTTACTAGTACCCCATCAGTCTAGTTTGCCTAAAGAGATCATCAGGTGTGCCTATAAAGTGCAGAGAATAAGTAGTCGCACAATCATTCAATAGCGCATAAATCCGAACGATTAGGGCAGTTGCTAGAGTGACGGTCTATCAAGCTGAATGTCACGAGTTAGAGTCTTGTCGAGGGCTATCATTGATCTCAGAGCTGCATAGCTTCACAGAGTCTCGTGACCATTGGAAGCATATATCGGAGCTCACTCGTTTCCAAACAAACAAGCCACGCCCACTATTTTCATATAAGTTATAATGGAGAGGCCACAACATTATTCAACAAAAGTTACTCCCATTGGCGGTCACTTTAAAATTGATTGTTGTATTATACAGAAAGATTTGAAAGATTGTATTTGAAAGAGAACAAAATTCCCTACAAAAAGCTACTAATTACTTTTTTGTAAAAGCGTAAAATGCAAAAAAGAGCGGTATTGAGAGCGAGGTAAGAATATTCCATTATAGGTCAGTATTTCGATTGGGTTTGTTTGGAAATAAGTGTTTTTGTTTCCGGTTTTTGTCGCGGGAATTTGTAAAGCTATATGGCTCTGGTTGATCCTAAACTCTCACCATGGCAACAGATAGGTGGATGAACAGACGCCACTCTTATTATAGTAAAGATTTTTGTTTTACTTTATTGTAAAATATAAATTATTTTTGCAGAATAGACTTTGCTGTTTAAAACAATGAAAAAAATTACTGTAAATTGACATTTAAGTCATGCCCTCCCCTTATGATAAAATACCGTAATCACCAAGCCTAATATGCAAGGTAAAAATTGTCGATACAAAGCAATAATACTCCAGTTGCTGTACAGTCATTAAATTAAAAAATTTAGTCTAGAACATAAAATCCCCATACTGTAACCGGTCCTAGAACGGATTATTTATGTTATAGGAGTGTCTACTGTAATAATTAAGGTTAGTTTGAACATCACCTTGTTGGGTTTTGCTGGGTATCTCCATCCGAGCCTAAGCATTTTGAGCTTACACTTTCCTTTGCATTCCTTTAAGGTACTGCAGTAATATTGAAAACCTCTCCTTATGCATTATTGTTTCAATAGTTTTTATCATACAGTTTAATTTTTACATTTAGTTTTTGTATAATGTATTTGTTTTGAAACTAGCAAAGCAGAACTGTGGTAGTTACTTGTAATTTCTTGTGTGTAAGTTGCAGTCCACAGTTTAGAGAGAATTCATAGTTTTAATAGATATAATTATATCGGCTCTATTTTAGTAATAATAATATACACAGGAATACAGCTTAGAGCGAGAATTACAAGATTTAATGGTAGCAGTAGCAGATATGTAAAAATGTAGTTTTAAGAACCAACCACGTTATAAACAAATGTGTGTCTCTCTCAGTGTCTCCAAATAACAGAGTATTAATTAATTACGAATCGGCGACTAGATAAATATTAAATAATTGCGCATTCCAGCGTCTCTCAGGCTGACAAATCGTCGATGAATACAAATAAATGTGGTAAGAAAGTCTTTTACAGTTTTCGTCCTCTCCGTATACAAGTATAGTTTTTCTCTTGGCACTATTGTACTGTGTGACGTCTTTAATTTGTGTTCATTAAGTTTCTACTCATTATTATCCTTATTCGGGTATATACTACATGTATATACTACTCTCCGAAGAGACCGACACACAGATGCCACTTATTTAGACTCAGCAACCAGAAACCGACTGAGCGCCAAGCCATTGAGGAACTTGTTATAGCTGAAATATCGTGACTTTGCCAAGTTTGAGTTCTCCTCTCCAATGATCCACCCTATATATCCTCTTGTCCAAATTTAATGCCATCAAGGATTGTTGAAACTGTCCGATGGCAGCTCGGCCGTGTGAGCATATGTTCTAGTGACAGATTTTTGTCACGATCTTGCTTGTTTGCGCGTTGATTTATTATTACCAGTAAGATTTATCAATGAATTATTATAAGTTTTTGAATTTTTGAACAAGTTAAATAGATTACACAATTGGTACTTAGCGAGCGTTATGGTAATATTTGTTTCAATATACAATGATTTCATCATACAAAGCATAGTTCAGAATGGATTTACTTTTAACTACATATGTAGACTCTTGACTATGGGAATCTTTCGCTACTTGCTGTTTAGCTTTCGGGGCTTCAGCAAAAAAATTGCTGGTAAAGATTTTTTACATTTTAATTTTTTTAATCTTGGTGATAAAAAAATTAACATTTAGATTAATGTTTACCTGTTAACATTTTTTTGACATGTTAACATTTTTTGACATGTTAAAAAAATTAACATGTGACAAAAAATGTTGAAGCAAAGATACATAAATCTCTCTCATACCCTTGCCTAGGGAGATCCCTCCGTGAGCATCATAGTGTCATTGTGGTAGCAGTCATCAGTATTCCCTGCTTTGGTGCTATGCTTTGTTTTCATGTTATGCTTTGTGAAGTGTAAATGTGCAAAGTACTTGTGACACCCTTCATCAGGCCTCTTATGCGCATTCGACCCTCAAAATTATCTAATAAACATAAGTAAAAGTGGAAAATGCTTAGGATTAATAAAAAAGTTACTTCATCAGATATGAGTTTAGTAGTTTCTATTTCACATATTTTCACATTTCGTAGGGTGCACCAGTCCTGGTTAACTACTAGGATTACTGTACTTGCATCTGGTCTCCTTTTCTGTTTACTAGCTTAGCTTTATTGTTCGATGAGCTGATGTGCTGCATTCACTAACAAATGTGTAAGTTTTAATGAAACTGATGTTATTTGATGAGTGACTATTTACTTCTACAGCAAAAGAACCTTTCCCGTCATCTGCAGAAGACTCACTACAAGTCTAAGGACTTTGTAGATAGACTCAGGCCCTTCATACGAAACCAGGCATTTATCAGGCAGCTCAAGAAGCTTGGTATGTCATATTATTCTCTTCATACAGCTGCACTAGTCCTCTTCACAGAAGTTGGAGACATTGTTTAGAGATCCTAGTGAAAAAGAGAATTCTTAACCCTTTGAACCCTAACAGCCGCTTTTGCGGCCTTACACAGGGTGCGTCAGAAACCCTAGAGGCCGGAAAACCGGCCTTGGCACGACTCTGTTTACAATCGCTGTTTCTAAGCAACAACGCAAGCCAATTCGTTTAATCTTTGCATAAAATGAAAGCTCTGGAATTTTTACATCCATTTTTACTGTTTTCAAAGATATTTATCGACTTTCTTCGATATAATAACAAATGTTTATTAGGATGATATCGCGAAAAAAATCGATGCGGCTCAATCGTTGGTAGGTAATAAATGATGCAAATAATGAATTTTATTATATTAACTATATTTTTCTAGTATATTTAAAGTCATGAAATGATGATAAACATGTGCGATAGATATGATACTACTGTAAATGTTTTTACGAGTTATATAAAAATTTTCAAACTTTTTTAGTTTTAGCCTGAATAATGGTGAAGTACTGTTCTTTTGTTTGATGACATTTGTTGTGGGTTGCCCAACTTTTTTACTAGTTGTATTATCAAATATCATTGTATTATGAGCACATTTAGATATATTTAATAAAAGTTTAAAAACTTGGGATCGTTGGACAAATTGCCTAGGGTTACAGACAGGCATTGACAAAAACGGCCAGGATTCAAAGGGTTAAGCAAAGAAATGGTTGAGAAAGTATATTTATTTTTTTATTATTTACTGTCAAAGTAAATAAACAAGATATCATTCTTTTGGGAGTTTCCAATTGCTCCAAGACGGATCTGAAGATGTGAGGTGCCCTCGTGTAATAGATTACAATAGAAAGTTAAACCTAAAGGCAGCTAAATAGTTTGACTTTCTCGCTATTTCCTGTTTATGAATATTTTTAAATATGTTGAGAAGAATACTTCAGTATTATTAACAAGCTTTTCTTTTCAAGTTTGGTTGGCATGTGAAAGGAAAATATATTTATATTATAAACTAGAAATTCCACTGCCATACAGCCCACGACCAAAGTGATATTGGAAAAAAAGAAAGGGTACTGATGGTTGAGAAATGCAATATTAGCAGTCAAATGGCACTGCAGTGCAATAGGATAACTGCAATGGGAGCTGTAATGTACTAGGTGTGGGTGTTATTATATACAACAAATAGCAATACTGAAAGGAAAAGATTATATGTTTATATCTCTCCCTCTGCAATAGGAGAAATGCAATATTGGCCAATATTAGAAGTAAAATGCACTGATATTATTAGAATAACCAATATTACTAACATAGTAATAATATAAAACCAATGCACAATTTTGTTTACATTTCAAAACCTTATAGCTAACAATATCACGAAGTTGTGATATTTATATAGATTTTTAGAAATTCTGTACTACGTAGTCATTGTTCTGTAGTCATCCAAACTTATTAGTTATTGTAATAATCTCATAAGAACCGTTAGAAAAAATATCATCGTCATTTTCTTTACTTACACTGCGTTGGACATCAGTTAGAATACCAAAGTACTCCAATTGTCTAAAATGTCTAAAATACTTTTAAATCGACAAAAATGAAACGATTTCAATACTCCTAACTTAATTACAGAAACCTTCGGGAATTCGACAATGCTATAGACTGGTGAAACGTGCACATTATTTTTTTCGTGAAATGCGCACGACCTAATCGTTCTATTCTCTGTCGCTCGGCGTTTTAATTTCTGGTCTTAACTTTGATAAAAGTGAGGCTTAGCAAGTTTTAATAACGATTTTCGGCCAAATAAATCTGTCTATTTATGTATAATCCGATCAGATGGGTTAGTTTTAGGAATTTGCAGTAACCTTTCAAAGGTTTGGTAACATATTTAAATAGGTTTATATGCGTTTGTATCATTATTATACTTAAACGACTTTACTGAAAAATAGTTAAATTTGTTGATAGGATTTCGTTACAAGGGTTTGGTGACGGCCGTTAACGGATAATTTTTCGGGAGTTGTGTGCACATGTGCATTTATCATAAATCTCCCAAACCAATCGCTTCACTCGTGTTTGGTCGTGGGCTAAAGTTTAGATATTAGGTTTTTTCATTCGTTCACAGAAACCTTTGGAATTATCTTTGTTTGAAATGGATCCATATGCTGCTCATATGCATACTCTGATGGTTTTTGTTGACATAGTTTCAAAATTTGGTTTTTTATGCGAAAATGCCCGAAATCTGTGTTAGTATTAGAATAAGAAAGATGCTAGGAGTCACGAGAGCACTAAGGTTATGCAACAACTATTTACATTACAAGTTCGTACATTCGTCTCATATTTACGTAACTATTCACCTCACTCGCTAGTTACTATCAAATTCAATAAACTCCCCATCACTGCTACCTATCGCTTCTTCAACCTGTCTGGAGATAGATTAGAGCTAAGAGTTTTATTGCCCACTCCTTTTCATCACTTCTATCTAAATTGTACTCAGAAATCTCCTTTCCTCATGCATCAGTCATTCGTGTTATTTGTAGATAACATTTAGCTAATCTACATTTACATGTACAAAGTTGACAATCAACCTTTGTTTGTTCACCTTTCGTATGTTATTATTATTCTGTTCTATCAACTAATAACATCCGATATAGGAAATAATATAGTTATTATTGTTTTTCTATATCGAGGTATTAATGTGCATTTTTTTTGTGTGTAAGAAAATGCAAAGTGAATATAAAACAGATCTATCAAAAGAACAGATTTTAATGATGGTCTACTGAAGATCAATTCTATCAATGCTCTTTTTTAATCGGATAACTGCTATTGATAAAAATAGCTCCTGTTTCATGGTTGACTCTTTATATTACTTCATATTAAATATTAGCGTTCTAGCCAAAAAAGAATTAAAATGTTAAACAAATGAGTTTCATAATGAATCTGTCAAATGTTTTTGGAAACTGTACAGGCCACTGCGCATTTGATATGTAAGTCTTTAAAAACAATGATGAAAAGCCATCAAGTTGAGATATTCATAATTACATATTAGCCTACGAAGCGTGATAATACATGGTAAAAGATGTCCTAAGATTGTTGTTTTCATTCTAATAGAGTTACGTACAAATATATGTACTCGTTGTGTAAATACACTGGCGGATATGGCTCTATCGAAACATTTTCTTATAAGAAATTCTATCCATCACCTGCTCACATTCTATTATCTTTGTCTCTCCACTGTTGATACATGTACATGATACATGTATATATCACATGTATAGATTAAATATTACAAAATATTTGATCATTTCTTTTCAATGTTAGAGATATTTCAACAAACAGCATCTAGTCTATGCATGGCATCACAACTCCGATTACTTGTTAACTGAAAGGTTAATTTAGTGATGAATCCAGCGCCTCTATGGATGTGCCAAGAAATTCTGAACAGAATTTAATAAGTATTAGTTTTGCCTATCAGGAACTGAAAATGAAAGATTGACAGAGGAAAATGATCCGTTCTTAAAGAACCTGCGAAGGCGCGTACCACCGACCAAGCCCACAAAGTTTTGTGCCATGTCAGATAAGGACCTCCTTGCGCGCTACGGCAGGAAAGTGCAGCTGATTGGTCGGCCACCGGGTAGACCTAACAAGTCAAGACCGTCCATTGTTTCTCTGACTTGTACAGTCTGCTACACAACCATAAACTCGGTAAGCGTTTACCTAGCTTATTTCTCATATTACGTATGAGTAGATCTATTGAGATGAGATGAACAGCATAGATATTAGCAGCCATGTTGCTTCCTGTTGTTAGTACCATGAGATGAATATTACAAATATTGGTAGCCATGTTGTCTCATGTTGTTAGTACCGCGACATGCTCAGACATTTCAAGGAGGTACATGAATACAGCCAAAAGAAGATCCACAGGTTGAGGCATAGGATGGTTGAGAAGATAAACGACGTAACGTTACAAGAGAGGGAGAAAGCCCTTGTTAAGCCCCCTCCTGTTTCAAATGGCCCAACTGTTAACAAGATCACCCCGTACGTATCCCTCTCTCTGTTTTCTGGCCTTTTGTAATCTGAAATACAGATACAACTACCGTACTCACATGAGGAGGTTGCATCATTCCTCAACTGCACTAGATGTATCAGATAAACAAGTCAATTTGAAAGGATATTGTGTGCAATGTTTATTAATGGCTAAAACATATTACAGTTTGACAAGGAAAGACAACTTTAGTATTGCATTAAAACTGTGAGTCACACAAAGCTGTACCATTCATTTATACGTGTTATAGTGGCAACAATTGCAATTAGAATCAGTTGGTTGTGTTTGGCAATTACACCAGGTTGAGGGGAGAGCAGGCGCTGGTGTAATCCTGTCGTGATGCAAGGGATGATTGTAGACGTTTTATCATTACTTTGGCTGCGAGACATCGTGGCGCGCATACAGCTATAATACCTGGTCATATTTGTCCAAATCGCTGCTCACTGGCACCAGATTGTCTGAGTGAAAAATGTAGACCACAGTTGCTACATATTGCGAGATTGGGACATATTTCAAACAGTACATTAAGCTTATGTACTGGTTTGACTGAATTTTAGAAATGAACTTGCATATTGGGGAACGAAACGTTTAGCGCTAGTCATTAGTAATTTTCTAGTGTGCTCTCATTTTTGTTATGGGAATTTTATGGTTTCCACAGTCATAGTATTAAAGAGAACTTTTTTGTGGGGATTGTGTCCAGTTTAGAAATAGGTCACAGTAGTATAGCTATTAGTAATGTGTCCTGAGATCTTTGAAGCTGTGTTAGGGTCATCAATGTTTCATACACATACATGTACTTAGCAATGTATTATTTGCATGATTACGTATATTTTACCTTTTTCAATCTTTTACCCTATTCAGCTTACATGGAAGTGTGTAGACGCTAGGAAATAATCCTTAATATTTTATAGCATTTACGTTATTTTGGTCTGGAAATAGGTATGGGAAACAATTTTGTTATTGTTTGTGTGGAGTCATGCTTCTATTTATCTGAGTAACACCTTGCATGGGTTAGCCTATGTTTTTTACATGGTCTCACCGGTGTCGATGAGATCATCAAAAGCCAGGCTTGTAGCCCACGTGTAAGATTAAGTCTAGCAGAATTGATGCTAGGTTTGAAGGCTATCACATATGTAGTTGTTTTTGCTTCTGCATTCATAGTTTGAGAGAGTCCTTCTTATGACTTTTTAGGCGCCCTCCAACAATCATCAGGTCTGAGCCTCCATCTAGTAAAAAAAATGTCCTGAATTCGCATAGCGTCGTCGCCAGCAAGATTCTCAATGTTCCAGTTGTTTCTCCAGCCGCACCTAGAACTCAGAAGATTACGCCGCCTCCCCAACCTAAGGTTGTCCGTGAACCTGTAAGTTGTTGTGTAGAGATACCTCGTGGGTTTAGGTTATAGACACTGTGATTATCACTTGTCTTTTGCATTACATGGGCGTCTATAACTATAGTAGTAAATATCTGGTTCCTTGCTGCACTTAGAGGAAGGTGATTGTAGGATTAAACTAGAATTATAATTGTAGTATCATGCATACTTTACTCAAAACAAATATGTTATTCATTGTAAGGCCATGTACTGTTCATTATGAGGGCATGTAGTGTTCATAATGAGGGCATGTACTGTTCATTATGAGGGCATGTAGTGTTCATTATGTGGGCTTGTAGTGTTCTTTATGAGGTTGTGGAAAATCTTAGATTTTATTTTCAGTAAACGAACGAGTAATGGAGTGTCATTTATTGGTCAAATTCCTAGTTCTTCATGCACTTCAAACAACTACAGTTTTTCATCATAATGCTTGATACCTAGCTAGTGGTTAGTCGAAGCCAGATGTTACGGCCACTCACCTCATTAGATCATTGAAGGCAGGAATTGAGTTAGCAGAAAATGATTTGGCTGACAAGCTCGCTGATGCCTTTTGCAACTCGAACAAGTTCAGTACTGATACTTATACTCAAATGTATCTATTTTGTATTTGGTACTTGACATTCACCAACAGGTTCTACAGCTGGTGCAGTGCCAAACTTGTTCCAAGGTGTTTAACGGAACAGCTTCTCTCATGAGACACGCCTGCTCTCCTATAAAGGACCTCGAGCTAACCGAGACAATTTCTGGCCCAACCACATCAACACAGGAAACAAATAGTGGACAGCTCCTCGCCCAGCCAGAACTGTCAGTGACGAAGCTCATGGACTCTGTCACAGCAGATGGCAACCAGCACACTTTGGTTGTTGACCAGTCAGGAGCAGCCATCAAGGTTATTGTCTTTCACTTGCCATTTCTAGAAGAGTCTTCCAGCGATTTTAATTGAAGCCAAACGCTCTATAATCTAATTGTGTACACTGGTCAAGTACTGTCAAGGCTTTTTTTGACTCTGTAACAAATTAATAATTCAGTATTAGATCAGCTGTCCAGTTGTTCAATTGACAAGGCTTGAGCTTATAAATACACTGATCATTAGGAGCGCTAAAGGCTGGTTCACATTATATCGGTATGTCACACATTATATCGGTAGTTACACAATACTTTGGTGATCTGTCAGATAACAATGTTCACTCTATCTCAAACCCATCTGCATTTACGTCATCGTATAGTCTGAGGCTTAGCGCTCTCTCATTATACAATAAGGTCGATGAAATGATGAACTACTAGTCTCGTAGCCACGGTCATGAAGGATAATATAGTTAAACCATAACTGTCACGTACAACTTTTATTGTATTTACTAGGTAAATCAGACACGCTGATTCCGATTTTGTACTCGAAATAAAGATTGGTCCACTAACTTTCAGAGTAATGAAGGCTTTTTCAAAGCGTTTCAATATCCGTCTCGAAAACAACACGATCGGCACAACAAGCTCCGCCCATAAATACGTGACGTAACCTAGCTTTTTAGGAACGGAAGTTAAGTAGGGATGTTTAGACCGATTTAGAATAATAGAGATGGGTGTTTTAAAATCCATTATTATCTAAATTCAGCCTTCAAAATAATCTCAGTCTGTTCTGAAAGGTCGATAAGCTATTTAACATCGCATATTTAAAAATGAGCTCAAAAACGAGCAATAACAACGCTAGCTTGTGATAAAACCGCGCTTTTTGAGCTCATTTTTCTCGGCGTTGAGCCTATTTAAACATCAGGTAACAAGCTACGAGCAATTTTAAATAGTTTATATACCTTCCATAAAAGACTGAGATTATTTTACAGGCTGGATTTAGATATTAATGAATTTTAAGACACCCATCTTTATTATTCTAAATCGGACTAAACATCCCTAACTTCCATTCCTGAAAAAGCTAGGATTCGTCACATATTTATGAGCGGAGCTTGTAATGCCGATTGTGTTGTTTTCGAGACGGATATTGAAACACTTTAAGAAAGCCTTAATGACTTTGAAAGTTAGTGAACCAATCTTTATTTTGAGTACCAAATCAGAATCAGCGTGTCTGATTTACCTAGAAATTACGATAAAAGTTGTACGTGAAAGTTATGGTTTAAGCCATCCGCAATGGCCTATCACTGAAGTGATGCACAGGCTGTTGTGGATGTTCGATGAACTATCGCGAAAGTTTGACTGCCGAAATCTTCCCTGACGTGTTGCCATCGGGTTACTGCTCGCATAGTCCATGAAAAAACACTGAGTGGACAACTCCCGCATACGGCGATATAATGTAGACCAACTTTTAGTCCTATGTAAGGTTTATTAGTTTGCGGGTGTTTGTTCTAAAGGCTTTGAAGTTATCACTTTTTATGGAGTTCAAGGAAGTTTCCATAGTAATAGTCAGGGAGGAATATATAAGAGCAAAACATAAAGAACTGTTGTGTATGAGCTTGAATCTTGTCAAGTGAGTGGAGGATATTTAGTACCGATCACCTTTTAGACCATAGTTTACAGCAACTGTACAAATCAGCGCTTGTATTAATGCATGCTCTGTATCGGTAGCTGATCAAGTCTCATATCAATTGATTGCCATTGCATTAATTCTAGCACTTCCTGTTACTGTTCCAGTTCATAGAGACTCCTCTGACGCATGATGCGAGTGGCCTTGAGACTCTGGCCATGATTTCTACAACAGAAGCGCAGAAAGCTGAAAGTCCTAAGGCTTTGGCATCAGAGGTCGCTGTAAGCGCCGCAGGGGATGTTGTCTCTGTTGAGCTGCCAACAGAAGCAGCAGTCGCTGCAGCGTCGAGTACTGCTCATGGCTTGAATGTTGCTGTTGGCCAAGATGTGGGAATGGGTGAAGATGTAGGTGTGGTCGGAGAGATGGCTGTAGGGGCTACTGGCGAAATGCCTGTCGAAGTTCCGATAACAGCTGATATGATATCGATGGGCGGTGGCGATGGTGACTCGCTCCACACACTCTCCATAACTCTCGAGCAGCTAGAACAGCTTAAGGCTGGTGGTGGAAACATCATATATGTAGTAAGTAGCACGACAAGTAAGCTTGTCTTTTACGAGTTCTGATATTTAGGCTTTTTGCAGCTGTTAACCATCTGCAGAGTTTCCACATTATCTTTAGGTTAGCAATAGGTTTCACAATAGCCAAGTCCTTTTGTGTTTTAGGTTTTTAAAATGCGCATATTTTAAGCGGTAGTAAACCTCATGCGTGAGAGTGTTTAACACATGCTGCCTTCTTTTAGGTAAAGACATCTTCTGGAGATGTTGAAAAGATAGATGATCCGCAGGGTATGGAAGTTGTGGAGATCAGCCAATTAGAGCAAGCCTCTTTCACCATTTGAATTCGTCTGCTCCTGGAACTCTGGCCGCAATTATTCTGTGAAGCACCTTTGAGTCTATCGACATTTGTGATGGTTGTATATAAACCTTATATTTGTGTATATTATTTATTATTAGTTGTTCTGCTTTGCTTAGCGTGTGTCTCAATAAACTGAACACTAATAAATCTTTCTTTTTCCGTATATATTTTACATTTCTCCAAATATACTGATGAATATATGCAAGTTTACTTTGTAAATAGAAAAGTGCAGCCATTTTTGACAAGTTTGTGTTCATTTGTAACATTGTTTAGATTTAAATTAAATAATCAGGTTTGTGACTAATTCAGAAAAATCATATTTGTGCATTGATTAGGTACTCATTGATGTCCAGTTGTAAGATGCATTACAGTCGCAGTAAATTATGCAGTTTATTATGAATAACCGCTGTGCGTAAATGTCGAATGTAATACAAAAGTTCATACTCCATCTAGTGTTGTAGAACCTGCACTAGAGACTCTCCTACTGCATCTGGCATTGCACGCTGTGTAGTAGATAATACCATCACTGCACCAATGTAATTCACTGTGCATTAGAAAATGATTGTACTGTGTGTATACTACATAATTGCGTTGGGTGCGTTGGTATATACACAGCATAACCATTTTCTAATGCGCAGTAAATAGTATTGTATTTTTCTTAAAAACACGACCAAATTAAATATTGAGCTGACTATGATGTAACCACAATACAATTGCAAAAGTTTAATTCCAATTGAACTAGAGTGAGTGAGCAAACAAATTAATAACAATCAACATAAAATGAGAATATACTATGCTTTAAGATATGATAATAGTAGGACTACAATATAAAGACTCCAATTTCTACTGAATGGTGATAATGCCTGACTCCTTATACTAAAATGATAATGTAGTTGAGAGCGCAAGTTCATGAGCTTGCTAAACAGCATCTGCCAATTTGCTACAACGCGGCAGAGACGCTTGGAAAGTCAGCAGTGTCAATTTTGTACTAATGCATAGTTGTAATACACTGCTTTCTCAAGTTTTGAAGAATACGCATTCATAGTAGGTCCCATTCATAAATTGCTCGCTTTCAAGTAATGTGTCATAGAAGTAAATACGTAGCAGACCACAATGGGAAATTTGCAGTAGGAGTCCTCTTGCAGTAAATGTCTACTGCGAATAAGAAATTTGTCATGTATTTTAAAATTACGGTGTACTGCACGGCAAAGATCTAATGCAGTTTTACTGTATCGCAACCCTTTGAATAACATATTAAACAATTTTGTAAATTTATGTGTTAGGACAGCATACTGATGCTAGTGATGATAAAAATGTGTTACTGCACTGTTTAATGAGCTCTAATTGTTATGGATCACATAATCCTATGAATAAATGATGCACTGAAGTTTTAGAAGATGGAGCATACAACATATGGTGAGAAGAGGAACAACTGATATAAATGTAATATAGTGCACTTGCAATACTATATTACATTAGCAATATATTTAAGGTAAATCTGTTTAGAATAGCATTCAACTTACAATCGTGTATGTTGCCTATGTCGTTGTAGATGTTCTTAACTAGTGTGAAAGCTATTAAAATTTATTTAATTGGCATATCGCATGAGGCTGCAGGTCATTTTGAAATTGTTATTAGAATAATGTAAGATTAATCTACTCTGCAATTAATTAGACAATAATTAGTCTAATCATTGCCAACTTACGGACACCAACTTGTAAGTTGTGGCTTCGTGAAAATTTCAACGCGAATAGACAACTCCTAACAAGTCGCATAACTTTCGTCGCGCACAACACAGGATCCATTACCATAATGCATTGTAAATGTGTGGCCTCAAAGAGAATGGAACGAGTATGATTGCTTCTGAGAGCAACTACTAACAAACCTGTTGTTAGCTGATATCTTGCTGATTTCTTTCTACAAACAACTCGAAGCTGTCTACGACTAATTCTGTGCTTCAGTAATCAGGTTGAGGTACGTTTTTTATTATTTTGGTGTTTGTTTTCAAAGTCTTTAACTTGAACTAAACGAAAACTAAACCCTCGGAATTACCATTTTAGAAGTGCGATCGGCGAACATACGAGGAACTAAAAAAAGTTATTCGTTTGTATTCACTATCAATGGTTTGTAGTAATTTTTTCTAGTATGGAAGTGTTTGAAAAATCAAATAATATGGTGTGAGTATATTATATTATACATATGAATTTTTACAGTACTTATGAGTGCGTACAAGTGAGTTATCTTCTCTTTTATGCAAACTTAAACTGGTCACTGGTTTTTTGTTAGCTATTTGTAATTACAAAGTTTGACTAATAGCTCTAGGCCGTTTTTAAGGCACATGTAGACATGACGATCGTGATTTCAAGTAAGGTCATCTTAGTTAACATATGCTGTACATATTTGTTGGGTCTCCACTATTTTACTACAAAAAATATTTTCGCTTACCTTGTTGCGTTTTATCTGCATGTGCTCACTCGTGTCAATATCGTATGATGAGGTTGGATTTTTTGTTTTGCTTTTCAAGCTGTAAATCATGTGTGTATTTTCAACTTTAGATATTATCTCACACCTTGATTGCTCAAGATGTCTTTAGACACTTCTAAAATTACTCAACCTATTGAGCTTGGATTACCAACCATCATTCAGGTTAGTTTTGTTGTCGTGTGTGGCTGTGTTTATTTTCTAGTCATAATCTAATTTAAAAAAATACTTATAAAATATTCTGCATTCCTTTTCGCTGTAGATTTTGGATGCCAGGAAAACAGCCACTAAGGAAGTCCTAGACTACCTCGAGCAGGAGTGCGACGCTGTATTAGAATGCCGTTACTGTCGCGGCCTATTCAGATCTTTGGCTAACTTTATTGCTCATAAACGAGTATACTGTATGGTATGTATGCATATATTATGGCAAGGTATATTTTTTTTATTTTTGATGATATGTGTACTTGACATATAAAAGATTTTTGAACATATAAAACATTTTATATGTTCAAAAATATAAAATGTTTGAACATATAACTCATTTTTAAACATTACCAAATTGTTATAAATGACTTATTAGTATTGTTTGACATTCAGAATTCGCACAAAGATGAGCGAACTACGCCTAGCTTCTATCCTAATCCGGCAGTGACAACTATACTGCCAACTGATCCAGACACAGACAAGCTGGTTGCACGTCCTAGTAGGAGACGCACGACAACTGGTAAACGGAAGGCTCGCCCTATCAGAAAAACTGCCCCTGCTGATTTGTCTAAAATAAAAGAAAAGCCGGCTGTTGATATAATTATAAAACCAATGGAAGGTGAGGGCTAACAGTTTTATTTTAACACCTCATTATTTTTGTAATTATGTTCTGATCGTCTAACACACTTGCCCCCTAGAACTGCAGCAAGGTTTTTAGTTGCTGGTATGGACATATGTTCAAATCGCTAATTACAGAAACATAGATTTATATCTTGTAGGTTTTTCTTGTTGCTTGGTTTGGCCAATAATATTTAGCATATACCAACTGCACTGCTCATATACAGTATTTATTAAGCAAAAAGTGTAGAGATGTTATCGGTTTTTGCAACATAAATTAACCACTTCTTTAAGGGTTGACAAAGTGAATGTCTCTCGATATATAATTCTAGAAGGTAATCCTTCTAGAACATTCTGGTTTAGCGTGCTAAGCTATGATATGTCAGGTGTACTCTTAGATTAATAGTGCAAATGCAAGGTCAGCATTGCCGAATAGCATTGTTGCCATTGCATCAACGCTCAACAATGGTATTGATAGACTAGTCGCGCGCACTGGCTTGTGAAGTTTCTTCATGCGCTTACTACTCGTTCACAGTTTATCATTTACGACAAACTATGTGCTCTCATCGTGATATAGTTGGCTTCTGGTTGACAAGGTTGCTTAATTTAGGAGTGACTTGTGCTGTGGCTCAGACAGTGGTGGGAGCCGAGACGGAGGCACAATCTCTCACCAATACGAATGATGAAAATAAAACGGTGATGATTACCGCTGTGCAACCCAAAGGTGAGTGTTTTTAAACCCAGCTTGCTTTCGATGCTTGTTTACTTGTTAAAACATGTTACTAACTATAATTATATATAAAGTTTTGCTTATTAATTACTAACTATAATTATATATAAAGTTTTGCTTGTTAATAACTAACTATAGTTATATATAACATTTTTGCTTGTTAATAATTAACTATAGTTATATATAACATTTTTGCTTGTTAATAACTAACTATAGTTATATATAAAGTTTTGCTTGTTAATAACTAACTATAGTTATATATAACATTTTTGCTTGTTAATAACTAACTATAGTTATATATAACATTTTTGCTTGTTAATAACTATAGTTATATATAACATTTTGCTTGTTAATAACTAACTATAATTATATATAAAGTTTTGCTTGTTAATAACTAACTATAGTTATATATAACATTTTTGCTTGTTAATAACTATAGTTATATATAACATTTTGCTTGTTAATAACTAACTATAATTATATATAAAGTTTTGCTTGTTAATAACTAACTATAGTTATATATAACATTTTGCTTGTTAATAACTATCTATAATTATATATAAAGTTTTGCTTGTTAATACCTAATTATAGTTATATATAACATTTTGCTTATTAAAAACTAACTATAATTATATATAAAGTTTTGTTTGTTAATACCTAACTATAGTTATATATAACATTTTGCTTGTTAATAACTAACTATAATTATATATAAAGTTTTGCTTGTTAATAACTAACTATAGTTATATACATGTATAACGTTTTGCTTGTTAATAACTAACTATAAATATAACATTTTGCTTGTTAGTGTTTACCTATAATTATATTTTAATTAATTGTATTAATTAGTTAATTATATAATCTCTCATACCCAGATGGGTATCCTAACATGAACCTGCGACAAAGGCCAAGCAAGCCTGCTGCAACGTTTGAGTCAGAATGGGAAGACATCGAGGCCCTCGATACGCCGAAGGGAAATGGCAAGTCCAAGAATCTCACTTCCAAAGGTAATCTCAGATTTGATAGTCCATGTCTTGCGCATTACCAGCCATCCCTCTCTTCTTTCATCTCCATATTCATATGCCACACGAGATCCGTCTGCATCTCTCATCTCTCCTATCTCACACTTCATATCTTAGATTTTCTGTTTTGTATGCTCTTCTTTCTCCCATGTCTCCATGTTTTTTATACCGTTATAGCAGTATTAACGTTTGTATGGAGTGCGTGCATGTACCTTTCAGTGGCCCTGGCTGAAGTGCTCTCCAAGAGAACCGACTGTGACTTTACGAAGATGAAGTGTCTACCCTGCAACACGAGCTTCGGTACAGCCAAGGCACTCAATTTCCACATGATCAGCAAACATGGCAAGAAGAGGAACCTCTACCCTTGCATCTTCTGCAAGAACGTCTTTACCCAGGTAAGTACAACCTCCTTTCTGAGAGTCAACTTCTTCTGCTCTCTTACCTAATAGTGCTCAGCTTGATAGCTGGTTTTTCATCATGGGCTTATGGCTAATGGAAACGCCTGCCTAGGGATGGTGATGCAACAATGAAGTGGATTGGGCCAATCATAATCTTTCTCTCATACTTGTACCATTTTGATTGGTCAAATCGATTTGATTGTTGGAAATCAGCTTGTCAATCATGTCTAGAAGAAAACTTTCTGAAATCCAATTAAACTTACAAACCAGCTATGTTATTGTGTTCAGTTTCACTAAGCTTTTTTATACTTATGAGCCAATAATGGCAGTCATCTGCTACAAATTCATGGTGATAAAGGGTAGTTTTGCCATAGCTGATCATGTGATCAACGAGTAATTGGCATCAAGACTAGACCAAAGTTTTTTCGAATCATTAGTTAAACTTTGGAATAGAACTTATGAAAACATTTCTTAACGTTTCAAATTGCAGATGCGTTTTGTTGACTTTTATGATATTATTCTCTGCTTGCTGGTGCAGTTGTTAGCTGTCAAATTTTTTGTACAACTATTTACCCGCTAATATTTTTGGTCATCTTGTTACCATTGCACCATTGCACTAAATCTGATAGTCACGTGGCTTGGCCTAGAGATCATGCCCTCGGTAACAAATTTCACTAGCATTACAGATGTCATCGCCCTCTTGTTTGAGCATGTGCATATTTTTAAGCACACCCAGTTCAAACCTCGTGTATGTTTCTAACTTTCTATGAGCTGCTGCTTACTAGCTCATATCATTTACCTGCTGCCTACATGTAGATATACTTGACAAAAGTCATTCAGTTTGACTACAAGTTGTTTCTAATCTTTACTATAATAAGAGCTGTGTCCATCCGTTCATCTGTCTATCCGTCTGTCCGAAGCAGCGCGAAGAACATTAGAAAAAAATTGCTTTTCATGGGAGTTGAACCCAAGGCATCAGGGTTAAAGGCGAACGCATTACCACTTTACCACTTGATCACCATACCACTTGACGGGATAATCATACCGATTACTTATGTCGATATCTCATGGTGCACGAGGCTGCCAACTGTACTAGTGTGATTAAAAGACCAGTTGCTCTAGCTGTCTGCTGCTGTCATTCATGTATAAATGCATTCTAGCATACAAAGAAAACTTGGACAGGTGTTTTGCTCTCTAAAATGTATTACAATTTGCCTCTGAGAATCTGGTTTTAAATTCTATTGATGACAGAAAAACAGAAAATTTATTTTTCTTGTTTACAATAATGCCTTTAGTAGGTTTTCTAGGTGAATATTTGTAAGTTGTGAACTTGTGGTGAAGGATTTTTGCATTGTGTTTACAGTTCTGGGGTGTAACAAGACATCTCAAGACGGCTCATGGTCTCACCGGAGACACTATCGATAAAGCTAGAGAGGCGATCAGGGCAAGGGTCTACTCCGAGTCGGTGAACTCGAGCAAGGGAGAGACATCTAAGGCTGCCTCGCCCAACAATACGCCTGCGAAAAAGAAAGCATCACCAGCCGCTGAGGATCGAGCAAGCAAATCTAGCTTGTAAGCCAATCCAATTTATCTTTTTCTTTTATGTGTGATGCTACCGGCTTATCCTTGAGAATGTTGATAGGATTGTTACATGCGCTTAGATAGTTACAAAGCATCAGTGATTTCTACTAGCTCATGTACTGCTCTGTATGCGTTGCTTGCAAAACTAATACAGCTAAACCTCGGCTCACGTTCTCACGATCATTTTAGTAATATAAAATTTTGGCAAACATTTGATAGAGTGTTTCAAGTAATTTCCAACATGTTATGTCAAAGTTTTTTAAAACAGTGCGTATTTACGCAGTTCTCCTTTGCATAGTTTGATTTTAGATCTTGAATAATATTAAGCTGCATTTGATACGCTCCTTTTTTAAGTTTTAAAATCACGGAAGTCAAAGAAGCCAATTATTTTACATTATTAAAGCAATAAGCAATAAATTCCAAAAATTTTGAGCAAAATTTTTACAGCAATTCTTTATAACTTGAGTGAATTCTTTAGTAATTACGGTGGGAAATGAAGTGAAAGCGATACATAAAATACAGAACTGTGTGTAAAAACAAAGAGGCTGGCTGTAAAATATTGAGATAACATATAAAAAATATTAAATATAAAGAGCAAAAATAAAAATAAGTTATGTTAATTTAATGCTTATGCCATCTAAATTGGACTCGCTCTGTTTTTGTACCATGACCTTCACCTATGTCCTCTTCGTCTCCCGTATTGCCAAGGCTACACCCATATTCGTCAATGTTTAACATACAGGACCATTATTACTTTATTAGTTTAGTTTCTTTTATATAATTCACATTTTTATTTCTTTTTATATAGCTTTATGTGACACATTTATTTTAATGCTATGTATAATTAATTATCTGAAGTATTTATCATTAAGTTTTTTAGTATGAATCAAACTAAACGAATAATTCGGGGGTTTATGAATAGCAATATCTTCTCTAATGCATGATGATTTTGCCACAGAAAGAAAATTTGGGAACAATTTAATTTCATATGTCGAGGTTCGCCTGTATGTATAAATTTATAGCAGTTATTTGCTAGCAACACCGCGGTAGTTCGCCTGCACACTAATCGTAACAGTTGAGCTTACTGCTGAGTATTCTAGGTTGTTGATCAAAAAGTTAACTGGTTTGTTTCATGGTCGTTTTACATGCTCTCAAGAGAACGCTTGGAAACACTTGTCAGACTAATCACGTCGAAGAGATACCTTGTTGGAAAACTGTGACGTTTAAAATATTACTGTAACGGTTTTTGTAAAATCAAAGTGGGGATGCGTTGTTAAAAAGCTGTAATTTAAGGACAAAAGCTTTTTTATTTTGTGGATGGAACTATATATATGAAAATATTTTTATACTTTTTTATCTTTGGCAGCGTTTTCTCAACTCTGCAATCGTTCTTGCTTTACAGGCATTGTAATCTGTGCACCAAGACATTTGGAAAGAGACAGTATCTATACCTGCATATGGTAGCTTGCTACAAGAAATCGGGTCTTGAGCCTCCTCCATTCAAGAAGCAGGAAATAGAAGAGAAGGCTTCAAAGCCTCTGCTTTTTGTCTGCAAGACCTGTAACAGGGCTTTTAGCATGCGTCAGAACATGGTGATGCATGCCGTTGCATGTGGAAAGCGGCGCAAAGAGGATTCACCTGCTGAAGCCGGAAACAGCTCCACTCCTGATGCCACCGCTGGACCTAGTGCTCCAGCCATCGCTTCAACTTCCTCTCAGGATCCTTCTGCTCAACCTGAGGCGACGACGGTGACGGTGACTGGAAGTCCAGATAACAGCATCCAGTCAACCAATGATAGCACGGCAAGCGGAGAAACCTCGGATCGGACTAATGCAAAAAGTGCTGCACCTTCAAATCTGATTCAGGATGACATGTTGGGGCAGCTTTCTCCATCTGACGAGGCTAAAGAGGAAGAGCGCAACCAAACGCCACCCGTGACACCAACCTCTTTAGCTCTTGGAAGGCCCAAGCGTAATTTAAAACCAAAACAATTTTCGGATGGGACTATCAGTGTCAGGAGGAAGGTTCCGGAAGTGGTGCGCATTCAACAGGCCGATGGTTCTCAAGTATATAAGTTGCGACAAGATGTTGAAGTAACGGCTCCAGCTGCAGCCCAACCACCACTTGCAAACATCCTACAACCAGAGACACTTATTCAACCTGATGACAAGTCTGCGCAAGCTACTCCACCGGTGCAGGGGACGAATTCCGAGGACGATATTGTAAAAGCAAAGGACTCAAAAGGCATTCGCATATTAATACAAGGCGAATCCGTGCCCTTGTTAGACGAAGATGATGAAGCAAAAATCGCGGGAATGATTGACATTAGTAAACTAGTCTGCTTAAAATGCAAGCGACAGTACGGCAGTAGTTCCAACCTGAGAAGACACGCGGTCAGGCATCTTGGTTGGAGGCGATTCAAATGCAAACTCTGCAAGTTTACCTCATACAACAAGTCGGAGTGCAAGAGCCACTTGAGAAAATGCCATAGCAGTGAAGTGGCTACCCTTCTGGATGGAGGTCTGAGTCCATATATCATCGACTTGGGAGCCCTGCTTGATGAGAGCTGCGAAGAAGGAGGCGGCAAGCTGAATCTCACCGTACCCACTACTTCTGAAAATGGTAGAGTTACTCCGCCGAATGGTAAAGCGCGAAATCGCTCTAAAGAGCCTGTGGCTGCAGATGGTCAAGGTAAGATTGGTGACGATGCATGTATATTGCCGAGTATTTTTTTGCTGACATTGTATTTAGATGAACATAAAATTTTGGAAACGATTTATCCTGGTTGCTATGGTAAGTTCAAATAAATCACTCCCACATTTTGATATTAGCTTTAGGATTAAGGCAATTGTTTCTCGGTTAACTCTCTGAGCAAATCGTCTTTAGCCTAGGCTTTGGTATGAAATGTTTAGTAGCATGGCTATTTCTTTGCAGACTAATCTTTCCTTGTTTCATTGCGAAGTGGTGGTTCTCTCTTGTGTCACCATATTAATCAGATCTCAACTTTGCAACGTAATAAGTATATTTTTAGTTCTTTTACTCAGTGTTATATTTTAGCATTAATTATAGCTTGCAACAAAGGAGTAAACATTTTGGTTTGTTTAATTAGACATCGCGGCAGCTCTTTTAGTGGAACTCAAACTTGCATTTTTGTGTTTTAGCTTCACAGAAGGCAGCAAACAAAACAAACCAACATCTATCTTTAGAATGTTTTGTATATTTCAGCAACTGAGGAGGATTCCACAACCAGTGCTGGAAGACGAAAAAGCGGGCGCACAAGAAAACAGAATGAGTCTCCAGATGACACAAAGGTTTCTCTAGACAATTCCAACTCTGCCTCATTGAGTAGATCTGCCGATGACGTCAGCGGTAGACCACGTGCCCGAGCGAGAAAGCAAGAACTCAAGGTTATGACGGATGGCCTTAACGAAAGAGCAGACAGCATCAACAAGCGGATTCACAATGATGTAGAAGTAATTATTCGAGAGAGTGATGAAGAGGAGCCAATTTCACCAAAACTGCCAAGGCTCTTAGATTTAATGCCGGTTGAACATAAAGAACCCGTTAGGCGACTATCAACTGGCCGATTAGAAGGCCTCATCAACAAATTGAAAAGCCGGCAATCACTATCACCAGAGGTCACGCCAAACAGTAGCCCAATTTTTCCGATTGTTCAGACACCTGAACCAGCTGCTAAAGAAGTGGTTGAAGAGATCAAATGTGATCCATCGTCTCCGCCCCTCAACATTCCGACCACCGTTACAGAGGTTATCAAAGCCGACAATTAGTGTCAGTCAATTCTTAGCATTGCCGCTTTCAATCATGAATCCGGTGGCATTGAGAATCTTGCAAACTTACTGTTGCTATTACCAAATATCCCACTCTGTTACTCAAATTATTAGGAACCTATGCTAGTCTGCCTCGTAGCAGATGGCTATCTCAAAATTATTTTTTTAGGCTATCGGCTCAAGTCGTATACGTTGTGCGTATATTTAGCGAGTTTACAACGTAAGTACTGTATATTTGGTCGCACTGTTTCACCTGACTGTAATTGCGACCTGATATTATTCCTTGTGCTTTCATAAGCATGATTCAAAACTTGCTCAAGTGCAGAGATTCGACAGATGATGGCAAATCGTACGAGTCCTTAACTGAACAAACAATGTGCGTAGCATTCTTCACCCTCTAAGGATGCGTTTACATCATGGCCAATGTGAAATAAGTAAGCTAGTCACTGAATTACTATACCCCATGTAAAAAGCTTCACCTAGTATCCTAATGAGATAGCCTTCGCTCTCCTAGCGTCTTGCATTCTAGACCCTGCAGGACGTTGGGTCAGTTGTTGGCAATTGAAGGATAAGATAATGCCGAGCTAGTTGTGTAGGGTCAATATTGCAATGATACTATGGTCAACCATTCAAGGTCAAATATGGTGTCCTATAAGATAGCCTCAGCTCTCCTAGCGTCTTGTAGCATTCTAGACCCTGCAGGGCACTGGGGAGTTGTTGGCCTTCTAAGGATCTGATGGACCATAAGCTAAATGTGAAAGGTCATTACTAAATTGATATTCTGGTCAAAGATCTATGGTTTAATTCAGTAACTTATAAGATAGCCTCGGCTCTCCTAGCGTCTTGTATTCTAGACCCTGCATGGCGCTGGGGTGAGTCGTTGGCTTTTTAAGGATCTGATGGACCATAAGCTAAATGTGAAAGGTGATTACTGAATTGATATTATGGTCAAAGATCTATGGTTTAATGTGGTATCCTAATGAGATAGTCTCGGCTCTCCTAGCGTCTTGTATTCTAGACCCTGCAGGGCGCTGGGGAGAGTTGTTGGCTTTCTAAGGATGCGATGAACCATAAGCTAAATGTTACATGTTGACATTTTATTGCTATCATGGCCAACTGTTCAAGGCTTAGCGTAAATTTCTCTAAAATGGTGATTTCTTCATAATGTAAATGTAAAAGGACAGTATTTTATTGATGCTAAGGTCAACTATTCAAGGTCAAATCCTATAACATAGCCTCAGCTCTCCTGGCGTCTTGTATTCTAGACCCTGCAGGACGCCAGGGTAGGGTTGTTGGCTTTCCAAGGATCTGATGTGTTGTAACCTAAATATGAAAGAAACAATGTTGAATGGGAACTGCTCAAATGTTTAGCATTATAAGGATGGTAGCCCTCCTAGTGTCGTCGCTTTTTACCATGGGTTGGCCAATAGTAACCAAATGCTACGCTCACTCGCTATACATCGGCTATTTGAGATGAGATATTGGCTATTTATGAGCCAAGCATATTTATTTGACACACGTAGCCTGTTGGACTATTTACTACAATTTATTGTTCTATTGGAAATATCAGCTCATGATATGTTACTTATTTTTGATTGATATTGTGACACAACCATGTGCCATTGATGAGGATGATTGTGCAATACGTGACTAATTCCAAATATGAACTTCCATCACTAGTATTTTTGAGCCATATTTATGTCATTTTGCCTGCATATAAAAATAACACTATATTATATTATTGAATACTAAAAATCTTATGCTTTTTAATGATGCAGCACCCAACAGACAAAACAAACACGTAGTTCTAATCTGCAAAAATTTGCACAAAAATGCATTAAATATTTGTTCACTAAAGAGCATCAATTACTGGCAAACTTGATCTTATACTAACTTGGCTAAGCCAATCTGGATTCCACAAAGCAGCATAGCATGAAATCATAAAACATCTAATTGTTGGAAAAATAATTATAGTTGTGGCAAAAATCACTGACCTGATGAAACAAGCAGACTGAATAAACATTCGTGACACACAAACATAAAATACATGTATTTAATACATATTATAGAACTCACTTTATGCAAAATAGCAAAAACAAATAATCTTTTAATCGCATGGATGTCGTGAGCTTTTGAGATGGGTATATAGTTACTAAATTTAAATTTGTTACGAAATGGCAACTTGAATGTCGTATAAATGTTAATTTATCTATGCAAATAATGGACAAAGATTTATGCATTCAGCTTTAATCGTTGAAAATGTTGGTAACAGAAATCCTACATAAACACACGTTATAATTTGGAGTAATGCTTCCTTAGTTCCTTACAGCAGCTATTTATCAACATGAATAAATGTAGTTTTCTTTCAAACTGAAAAAAACAAACATACAATTGTAACATAGAATGAGTGCATGTTATCTATTAAATATTTTTCCAATACCAACATCTGGCTATTTCGGTGCCTTGCGTAATATCATTGAGTTGAGTGTTCAGCCATTAATACCCGTCAAAAAGTGATATAGTCGCAGAGATATAGTCATAGAGTTAACCAGTCTCCACATCTAGAGTATAGCTACTGCCTTCTTTAGGTAGCAACTATCTTCAGCGCATTCTATCATGAACTTGGCAACATCCGCTCTCGGCATACTCATGGAAGTGGCACACCAGCCCTGTGGAACGCATGCAGCCTCTTCTTCCACGCGCGCAGTTTTACCTGAGGAATACAGTTTTACCTGAGGTATACAGTTTTACCTGAGGAATACAGTTTTACCTGAGGAATACAGTTTTACCTGAGGTATACAGTTTTACCTGAGGAATACAGTTTTACCTGAGGAATACAGGTTAATCTGGCGGATACAGCTATACCTAAAGAACATAGTTTCAAATAATACAGAAAGCTTCGCTTATGAAACGAATGTAATTATTGAATCATTTTGGTAGTAAATGTATTTGATTTGAAGTTCTGGAGAACTGTGGTAGAGCCAAGCTAATAGCCTTCACCCATGTGATGGGAATACAAACATTGGGATTAAGGCTCGGACAAACTTCGAGCTAAAAAGATGAAGTTTTTATCCCACGACCAAACACGAGCAGTGCGATTGTTTGAGAGATTTATGATAAATGCATGTGCACACAACTCACGAAAATTATTCATCAACACCGTCGCAAACCCTTGTACCGAAATCTCATCAACAAATTTAACCATTTTTCAATGGAGTCATTTAAGTATAATAACGATACAAAACATATAAAAACCAATTTAAATATGTTACCAAGTCTTTTTAAATTGTCGACAATATCTTAAAACTTGCCCATCTGATCGGATTATACACAAATAGACAGATTCATTTGGCCGAAAATCGTTATTAAAACTTGCCAAGCCTTATTTTTTATCAAAATTAAGACCGGAAAACGAAACGCCGAGCGACAGAAGATAGAACCATTAAGTCGTGCGCATTTCATGACAAAAAACGTGCACATTTCAGCAGTCTATAGCATTGTCGAATTGCCAAAGGTTTCTGTAATTAACGTAGAAGTACTGAAATATAAACGCTTTTTTTTGCCGATTTCAAAGTAACTGACATTTTGGACACTTTTGAGTACTTTGGTATTCTAACTGATGTCCAAAGCAGTGAAAGTAAAGGAAATGACGATGATATTTTTTCTAACGATTCTTATGAGATTATTACAATATTTAATTACAAGTTTGGATGACTATTGAAGTGTTATAGTCACACTAACAACATCGATGATGGGCAATGTGTTACTGTTATTATTTTTTCTAAATAGTTTTGTTAAATGGATTTTCTAAAAATCTATATAAATATCACAACTTCTTGATATTGGTTGCTATGACGTTTTGAAATGTAAACAAAATTGTGCATTGGTTTTCTATTATTACTGTATTACTATATTAATAATATTGGTTATCCTAATAATATCAGTGCATTTTACTTCTAATATTGCATTTCTCCTATTGCAGGGGAAGAGATATAAACATATAATCTTTTCCTTTCATTATTGTGGTTTGCTGTACATAATAACACCCACACCCAGTACATTACAGCTACCATTGCAGTTATCCTATTGCACTGCAGTGCCATTTGACTGCTAATATTGCATTTCTCAACCATCAGTACCCTTTCTTTTTTCCAATATCACTTTGGTCGTGGGCTGCATGACAGGGGAATTTCTAGTGATTATGATATTTTTTTGCAAAACCAAATGAAGAAGAATACTTTATAAAACGCGCATCGAAAAGGAATTTAGTAAACCCCCACATATCCAGAGATTAGTCTGTTATTAGAAGTTATCAGCACTTGAAAGGTTTGAAGTAATGGCTGTTACATGATATGCTAGAAATTTAACTATACCTTCTTGCTTTGCTTACGGTATGGAATACTTACGATACAGAATACTTACGGTACAGAATACTTACGATACAGAATACTTACGGCACGGAATACTTACGGTACGGAATACTTACGGTACAGAATACTTACGGTACAGAATACTTACGATACAAAATACTTGCGGTACAGAATACTTACGGTACGGAATACTTACGGTACTGAATACTTACGGTACAGAATACTTACGGAACAGAATACTTACGGCACGGAATACTTACGGCACGGAATACTTACGGTACAAAATACTTACGGTACAAAATACTTATAATAATGGCATGCTTCTGTCATGTAGTGACAATGCTTGGTAGTGTTCTCTAGTAGAGAAACTCACCACCAGGACTAGGTTTTTATAAGCTACCTTGGGTGGTCCTAACACCTATCAAGGGCTTCTTCTGGAACTGTCAGATTAACCTGAAGGGATACATTTTGCAACACGTCCAGTCTGACAGAGCCAGGTAGCCATTTCACTTGTCCAATGTGCGAAGGACAGAGGTGGAGCTTTAACGTGCCCACGTTGTCAGTGTGGTACACGGGGCCTCCAAGTTAAGGTCTCGATCCGAAAGACCCAGCAATTTAGGGTTGAAAGCTTGCTGAGAGCTTTTTGTCAGATTGGCATTAAGCAGGGCTCGAACCACCAACCCCATGGTTGACAGTCAAAGATGATATCACTAAGCCACCCTGACACAAAATACTTACGGTATGGAATACTTACGGTACGGAACACTTACGTTACGGAATACTTACTGTAAGAATACTTACGGTATGGAATACTTATGGTGCAGAATACTAATGGTAGGTACAGAACACTTACGGTAGGTACAGACCACTTACGGTACAGAATACTTATGGTACAGAATACTTACGGTGCAGAATACTTATGGTACAGAACACTTACGGTACAGAATACTTACGGTACAGAATACTTACGGTACAGAAATTACTGCTTAATCTGGAAAACTATACTAGCTTTCCAGATTATTAAAAAAATTATTTAAATTTTATGAAGTTTTGAGCTCCTTTTCATTAAAGGTTTACTTGCAACAAAATTCACATTACAGTTATTTGGTATCGCAAGGTTCACCATGTCTTACTCTGCTGTGTTGTATGTGCGAAATATGTTGAAATGTGATTACAAGCTCTTAAAAGCTCAAAAATGAACAATTAATCGCAGCCATCACAAAAACACCGTAGTTTGGAATCCATCTCAAAAATAGCTTAAGGTAATATGTTAAAAGGGTTTGCCGTATTTAGACTCCGTAAAATATTACACTTTTTTGTTGAATTTAACACGTAAAATCGTGGACAGACTTTTTTTAAAAGATAATTTTATATGAACATCTGTTTGCGCTTCATGAAAATGCAATTACCAAGTACAGCCATACCGAAGAAAGCTGAAGATATGAGGAAAATTCCGAGCAAATTTTCGCCTTGAGATACGAAACAAATTTGAGATATAAGTATGCAAGACATGAATGCATGCGAGAAACTGCTTACGAGAAACTGCTTACGAGAAACTGCTTACGAGAACAGCATCACTCAGTCTTTCTCATCGAATTAAAAAGGATTTAAAGAGAAGGTGAAAGAAAACAAAGAAGGTGAAAGTGTCTCTAAATGCGAGACAAAAAGAGACACTAGAAGAACATAATGAGATAACATGAAGACAGAATTAGAATTAAGTTTAGTGTAAGATTAAAACATACCATCAAGTGTGTGTATAGTAGGCTGAATTCGTTAAGTTAAATTTATAGTTCATGTTACGAAGCGTCACAAAAGTATAGCGTACGAAACGAGTTGCCATCAAGTCTCTATCACCCTGCCATTAGATGGTACCGTCTTTCTCAAAGGGAAAAACTCCATACAGTACTGTATATGTACAGTCAAACATGGATAACTCGTCCACGGATAGCTCGAACACATGGTTAATTCGAACAATTCCTTTGGTCCGTTCCCACGTAATGATAAATTGCTATAGATAACTCGAACTCAACACTGTTAATTCGAACTGTTTTTTTGCCCAACGGCTACCGAAACGGTTGTTATCGCTTTAGAAAATCACTTTATTCAAAGCCATAGAGGTAAACTTCATCTTTTCGTAATTCATAAGCGTCGTTATTACCACCATCGGCAAAATATTTTTGTCAACGACTTTTCTAAAAGTTTGGTGAAATTTGGTTTATACTGCGATACGATGAATAGCACGGGCTAGCCGGGTCACGCGCGCAAGGATTTTCGCCACGCACATACAAAACAAAAATCGCATGTTGTTTTTGTTTTGTATGTGCGTGGCGAAAATCCTTGAGTGCGTGACCCAGCTAGCCCGTGATGAATAGTTTTCCGACGTTGATTCCGTGTTGAATCAACGTCGGAATGTTGAATGTTTAAAACGTCTTAAAAATTGTTGTGATTAAACGTATACGTTGTCTGAGCTACAAAAAACTATTCATCGTTTGACCTAAACACAGAATACGTGTGTACATTCAATAAGTATCTATTAAAAAAGCGTGAGTGATATAGAATGTACCGTAAAACCTCGTAAAACTTCTAATTGAACTGCCTCGGAGTGTTGCTCTTAACGAATCCCAGGTAAAGTAAGGTAATCTGCATAAACTTCAAGAAAAAACGGCAAAATTGATCGTGGGTAAAACCCCAAAAGAAAAAAATGTCTTTTCTTTTGAGCATTTCAACAACGATCAAGTTTTGCCAATGTCAATCTGAAAAACGTCCTGGCAATAACATCACCTCAAACAACAAACCAATCTCAAGTGATAGAAAAATCTCTATACTTTTTCATGAAAACGTTTTAAACTTTACATTAGAAGCATTTAATTTGAAACAAGCCATTTGTGCTTTTGATTTATATTATAGTTTGTATATGTACATGTATCTACTAATAAATAAGTAAATATATGGACTTGTGACAGTGCTCTGATAACTTGAACGCTCTGATAATTCGAACACTTTTGCTCGGTCCCTTGAAGTTCGAGTTATCCATGTTTGACTGTATATATTAATGTCACATTTTATTGTAGATCATAAACACTACATAGGTATTTCTTACTTTATGAACATAAGTAGATTAGAATTAAACAATTAACAAGTTTTATCCATTGTAACTTTTGGTTTTCAGGGGTTTTTCAGAGGATAGGAACGGATCAATTAGCATTTAATTATTTTATATAGAACATTTTGATTTGAGACACAAGATAATTGACATACGTGCTCAATCCTGGAACGCATTGAGCTCGTATGTTAAGTTGCGACTGTAATAGTGACCAGCTCAGAAAGCTATTCTCAACATCTGCCCTTTTTTACTGCGAACTTTAGCGTTATCTATCAGCCAGTTGAATATTGCATGTCTAACGTTGTGTGATAATAGCGCAGTAAGGGAGTCACATAAACCCCTAAAGTTGCTAAAACCACCAGAGTTCTCCGACTGGCATTATTACTATAGAACACAAAATAGGTGCTTTTGGAGAGCGCTATTTGCATTCTTAATCGTTAAGTTCTAAACGGCTAAAATATCATCCAAAAGGAGAAACAGACTAAATGTTAGTGAACTTTTCTTAAGACAAAGCACAACCTCCTATTTAAAACTGCTTAACGTCTGACGATAAGTTGGCAATAAATCGCGAAAGGCTTTATCTTTCGCAATGTGAAGGTTGTATAACACAAAATAAATCTGAAATAAAAAAAATGTGGAAGAACTAAAAATAAACGTGAAAAAAAAGTGAAATAAAACAATGTGAAAGAAATAAAAATAAATGTGAAATAAACAAAATAAATGTGAAATAAAGAAAAAAGGTGTACCTTTTTTCTGTACAACTATGCACACCGGTTAACAAAGCTACAAATGATGTCATGAACACAAGCAATAATTAAACAATAATTACAGGTTCCAAATGAAATTATTAGACAATTAGCAGCATAAGCTATTGCCCTCACACATGATAGCAGATAATGAATAGCAGGAAGCGGTGTTAGGTACTTGTAGGTACTTGTCAAACAGAAAGGCTAAAAGGTCTTAAAGTTATTGTTATTCACCAGTGAGTGAGCCTTGAGTGAGACCTGGTGGCCTGACAACAGTGAAGTCAAGATCTTTGCACTCTCCGGCAAGGAAAAGTTCCATCTCCCTCATGCTCGATAATATCGAAGCAATTATCTTCCTCATAAAATACTCAACAAAAAATGGCGACCTCGGATCACCTGCAAAACAGAATGGAGTGGAGCCTTGACTTTCGATTACCTCAGCACACAAATTCTCTAAAGCATGATATAAAACCTTTAAAAAAACATCGGTAAAGCCTTTTTGATTACTTTTTCATTTTGTTCTACATTTGTTTGATTTTTTATATTTGCCTTTTACGGTGAAGTCGTCTTAGAGCTATGTGTATCTGCGGTATTCATTAAATAGTTATTGTAGGCTTTTCCGCCGCAGAACTTGAATGAATTACAATGTATTCTTATTGCAATTTTGGATCCAGTTTTAACATGCGAACCAAGCACGAGAATTACCATAGGCGGATGTTCCGATGAATGGAAACACATATGCATGTAATTATGGTATGGATGGTTACCAAACGCCAATCGACTTATTATTAGTTTGAGAGCATTTGTGGCCTCGTGTTAGTATATTTAAAGAATGTATCTTCTTGCTACATGCAGCCGCCATCAGTAGTAGATATAAATAATTGTAAGTAAAAATGCAGCCGTATAAAGCCAACCAAGATAGAACTGGCTAAAGTAAACGAGTGCTTTTGATAACAGCGTTTAATGATTCAATGATTCGGGATGATACAAAAGTAGAATCACAACTACAGAACATAGATGGTCAAAGATGCCCAAGCCCTGTCAACTAAAACAAAGCAGCCACAAAACTTCTACAATTTATAAAAACATTTTGCATTATTTTAATTACAGAAGTTGAAAATGGCCACTTGTTTAAGCAGCGCATGGTGTTTATATCCTGCAGTTAGAGTCTGTAGATCAACATTTTTTTCTACCAAAATATTTTTTGTCTAGTAAACGGTGGTCATTCTAGTAGAATACAGTACTGTAATATAAGCCGAAAGCTGTTTTAAGACAACCATTAGTAAAACTGAACTGAAAGTGACGCACTGTAAGTGCCCCAGGAAGTCATCGTTACAATCCTCTTAATCTCCTTCTCTCTCATTGCCTTTACAATCACTTGCATTGTGTTGAGGTACAGGGGTGGCTCTTTATTGTTCGCCCTTGTTCCCAAACAGGAAATGACTGCATTACATCCTATAGAGTGAAAAAGGTTTTAAATGGCTAGTAACATTTGGAGTATCAAAAAAATTATACTGGTACGTATGATATGATAACTCTTTGTGTTTGGAGGTGGAGAACGTAATGTACAGTACAAGATAAGAGGTGCACAGAGCTTACATTACAGCTAATACAAGTGGCCAGGTTCTTGTCACAACCAGATTCATTCTATTAAATACATATTTTTTCATATTAAAAATAATAATACTATTTTTAATATGCGAAAATGTATATATGTTATATACACATTTATCCAAAGGTGGTTCTTATAATGTACTAGGTGAATGCCTGGCGTTGCAAGGGTAATAGAATAATAACCTAATGAATTTGAGCAACTTGCCTGGAAAGCTAGATCTTTATCAAAACAATACCCGCGTTTTGGCCAAGCTTAACAATCATTACATGTAACGGTCAACAGTGCTAGTGATTAGCCCCAAGCAAGCATTTGAAGCGCGAGTATCTTAACCAATATAATGACTATTTGCGCCAAGAATGCATTGCATTTCGTGTAGCTTAATGGTTAAGCTCGCCACCTCTGGATCTGGAGGTCCCGAGATCCAATCCAGTGCCGTGCGGCATTTAATTTTTATTATTTAGATATTAATTGCTATAGCTAGACACTGAGATTTATAGATATATTATATAAGAACCACTTTTGGAATGCCTCTTTACAGTAAATTAAACTTACCGGCAACTAATTTGGATAATATACTAAAATACATGTACACCATTACCCTATATTACATTTATACCTACAGCTAACATACATGATGTACTTGCGACATACCCAACATTGCAGTCAAACCTTGACATATTTTCTTTGTATGTTCAAACAGTTGAAGGATAAAGTAAATATCTCCATACGAACACACAGTATTTCACTAACGTAGTTTGTTTTGGAGCCCACAAACTTGACGATAAAAATAGCATCGAAAATTATGTAAAAGAAACTAAATTACCAGGTAATAAAATGTAAATTGACAAGAAGTGTTTCATATGATCATACCACCTTTGCGTTAAAAATAGATGAAATATTTTTAAGCATTTTTTTTTCGAAATTTCACTCTCTTGATTATAATGATGCCAGAACAGCTTCATAGACTATGTCAATAACTAACCCAGATATGTTTGCTTAGATTTTCATTTGTAACCACTCGCTGAAATTTAAGGAACTAATTCCTTCTTTAACCAGTACTATCACTAGCACTAGTCTTTCAAGAATCCACAATTACAACTAAATGAGGAAGATATGATACACTGCTGAATATTATTTCTTCAGCATAGAACCGAACTAACTGAATGAGCATCAAGTACGTTGTATTGATTTAATAAAACTGCAAGCTGTGAACAAACTTTAGAAATAATATGTTAGAAAGTACATTAGGTGTAGAGTAGCATATTTGCTTAAAGATGCTACTCTTTAAGCAAAGAGTTCAAAAGAGTTTTTAAAGCAATACATCATGTTTTAAAAAACTTGCATGTTGAGGTGATCGACTAACAGTCAAGATTTGACGGTGTAACCTTTTTATGAGCAAATAATTTGTATGACATACCAAAATTAATATGCATTATATATTGAGCTATATAAAATTACACACAATCAGCCCTCACTAAATCCTCATAGATCAACAAACATGTATATACAGTGCTATGTAACAGTAGATTGTTAAATAGCACTGTAATTACATGCTATGTAATTACAGTACTATGTAATTACATAGCACTACAAAGCGAAATATACTATTATGGTATATTAAAGTTTTGCACTACAACTAATGTGCATGATATACCACAACATACACCATTACTCTATAGCAAATGATAGAATTAATGTGTAAATTAGAACCATTAAATTCAAATGGACGCAATAAGAACTTGTCTACTCGCTGTGATAAAAAACCCGCTATGAACTTAAGCCTGATAGTAAATTGCTACTGATTAACAATCTACCAGAAAAAACAACTTTTATTACTCACATAGCAATGCTTGCGAACATAACAAATGTCATAGATCTTTTAAACGCAGAATCTTCATTAGTTTTGTTAGTAACATGTATTCTAGCTAAGAGAACTAGAAAATGACACTAATAGAAAAAATACCAACTTTAGATAATATTTCCCAACAACCAGACCAGACAAAAATAAATTGGGCCTTAGATGATTTATTAAAGAAAAGGAGTTGAAACAAATAATGTCTTGCTTTCTTCATCAGCCAATTATGAGTATTGTCAATGACATACCTTCTAGTTCGGCCTTCACTGACTCATCGCTATACATATCAGTTTTTAATACCTAAAAAAGAGCCAATGTTTAATATAAAGGTATTACCTTGACTGATAATAAGCTTCAACAAATTGTTCACTATTAAAACTCTGTGGCTAGCGTAGGCATTAGGTCACCTCAACAATCTATTTATTTGTTACGAGTTATATTTGTATTACTGTAACTTTGATAAATGATAACAAGCAAAGTACTAGACTGTTCACATAAATTTCTATAAACTAAATATTTAGAGAAACTATCTTACATTCTATAAGATTTAACACTAAATATAATAAGAAAGCCAATATCAACTATTATCACAAAACTTAATATTAACTATAACCATAAGAGTTAATATCAACTATAACCATAAGAGTTAATATCAACTATAATCATAAGAGTTAATATCAACTATAATCATAAGAGTTGATATAAACTGTAATCGTAAGAGCTAATATCAAATGTCCAGCATCATGAGCAAAAAAACGATATTCGATAGTAAAATAATCTTTGATAGATTATTTCACTTTTATAAAATAATTAAAAAAACTGGTACCCACAAAATATTCCTCAAGTTCAACTTTTCAATTTGATGTAGTAATTCACTTTCTAGATTCTACTGAACATATTCATTCATACCGAGAGGTTATCATGCTTTGTATTTATTTTGTGTGGAGAGCGGACGAGCGCCCGCACACAATGCCCTCTGTGAAGTAGCTGCTCCAAGGTACGCAGGCCGGTTTCACCTGTTGCACCTACATACAGACAAATAAGTAAAATTGCTCCTTATGCATTCAAAAGCACATGTATGTCATTAATGCT